>NW_025064903.1:631697-701325 GCF_019112545.1 Guyanagaster necrorhizus
CGTTCCCACGGTCCTAAGCGCTGGCCTAGGTGCTCTGACTAAGCAAAGATAGGGGTCATTTCTGAGGAAAAAGAAAAGAAAATAGGAAAAAATAGGAAAAATCATAACAAAAGGCCATGAGCAAAAGCCAGCCAGCCCAGTTGTCCTGTTGATGATTGATAAACATACAAAGGTACTTTTTGACCTTCTGGTTGATCCATTCCATTTGTCTATCTGTCTGTAGGTGATAGGCAGTTGAAGTGTTGCTCTTGATCTAGAGTAAGTAATACAGGTCTATCATGAACTTGGAGATAAACTGCAGCTCTTGATCTGAGATTACTACCTGAGGTATTTCACATTTGGCATATACCTCATTTTATAAGATCTTTGTCCATCCTTTTGATGACAATTCTGTCAAATACACAACTGGTATGATCACCTTTGAAAAATGTTAAGCCCAAATTCCATGTGACTATTAACATGTGATAAACTGATACAACCTCACACTTTGGGTTAGAATGTCAGAGTCCACTTGATGTGATAATAGAGTTGTGTTGTCAAGGCATTGCAAGTTGCTTGAGATAAGATAGTGAAAGAATAAACTTTAGCTCAAAGCTGAGGTTACTATAGTAAGAGCTATGCTACTTAAATACTAATTCCTTATTGTTCTAAGAATATAACTATCTAATTGTTTATCCTGGTGCTGTATAGCATTTTGTCCAGTGTTGCTAAGATACCTACAAAAGAGTATTGTCTGCTGTTGAGCTATTACTACTATAGAATGACAAAAGAGATGCACTACCATTAAACAGCAGCAATAACAACAGCACTGTAGAATCTAGGTCAGGATACTGACTAATCCTCCCATGGTTCTAAGTGCCTAGACTGGCACTCTGACTAAGCAGAAATAGGAGTCAATCCCAAATAAATCAAAGAAAAGGAAAAGAAAATGAGGAAAAATTATAATATTACCCCCTTCTTAAGACCATCATCCTGATGGCTTAGTTAGAGATAAGTCTGCCAGTCTAGGTACAGGTGGCTGATCTGTTGGATGTCACAATATCTCATTCCAGTCATGCTGGACCTGCTACATGTTCTCTGCTGATGTCATCATTATGTTGTGATTTTCATTAGGATTTGTCATTGCCTTTTGTCTATTGACCTCTTGTCAGTCAATTTATTTGCTGTTTATAGTTGTGGATTGCTTCATTTGCATCTATGTACTTTTCATTGACCTATTGATTTGATTCTGGGCTATATCCTTTCCAGCTGACTAGGTAGTCAACTGTTGTTATCATTTCTCTGCTGCATACTTTGACTTTGCACAGTTTGTGATGTAGTATTTGATTGATTTTGTAGTGTTTCTCATTGTCAATCAATTCTGGTGGTGGTGGAGATGGTCATTCTTGATTTGGAAAGATGAGTGTGACATATGGTGTCAGTAATATCTCATTGAAGACATTATAAACCTTCCAGGTGGCCAGCAGTTATAGTTTATATGCAGAATTACTGACCTTCATGAAGATTGTGAATGGGCCTGTTCATTTGTCTGCTAACTTCTGTTTCAGACAGAGGAGGTGAAGATTTGTAGTATCCAGCCAAACTTTGTTGCTGATTGAATATTTGTGAGCTGGCCATCAGTGTTTATTGTATTGCTTTTTCATTATTGAAGCAGCCTTTTCAAGGGCTATCTTCATTTCTTCATGAATCTTTGCTATGGTTGTGGCAAAATCTGTTGATGCTGGTGTTGTTGTGTATATCTGTTCACTTTGGGTGACTGATGGGTGTTGTCTGTAGTTCATAAAGAATAGAGTCTTACCTGTTGCTAAGTGTATTCTGTTGTTGTGTTGGAAGACTGCTAGTGCCAGTCATTCTGTCTAATTGTCTTGGCAATAATTGATGAAAAGTCAGAGATACTTTTCAACTTCTTGGTTCACCTGTTTCATCTGACCATCTGTCTGGAGATGATATGCTGTTGAAGCATTTCATTTGATGTTAAGGAGTCAGTATAAGTCATTCAGAAATTTTGAGACAAATTGTAGATCTTAGTCTGAAATCACTACTTGATGCATGCCATACTTCACATAGACCTCATCTCATAGGATTTTTGCCCATTCTTCTGATATTAATTCTGTTGAGCAGGTGATTAGAATGATTGCCTTTGAGAAGCAATCGATGATGATGATGATTGTATTATAGCTATCACTTTTGGGAAGTCCTGTTATCATGTCCACCAAGATGTGGATTCATGGTGATGAAAGTACCTCATTTGGATGAAGAGGTGTCACTCAGAGCTGTGTTGAAGATTTACTATGTTAGCAAACTTCACATGCTTTAATATATTGGATAATATCTTGGCTTATCTTGGGCCACCAATATTCCTATAATATCAATTCCTTGGTCTTTGCAATGTCTGGGTGTCCAGCAGTCACATGGTTATAACATGTGGCAATGATCTCACCATGAAGTCCTTGGTCTTTAGAAATATAGATCTATCTATCATAATAGATCAATTCTCCTTCTTTCTTCAGCCTTTACTCATAGTTGAATGATGGAGTGATCTTTTAATCCTATTTATAGGGATCGCACATAGTGCTTTTGATGTGCTCATGCATTTTTTCTTCCATAGGCATGACTATTGCCTAGAAGTGTTTGGGTTGTAGTAATATGACTCTTTTATTGTTATCTCCTCCTTAGTTGTGATCTGCTCTGCAGCTAAGGAAGTTGGCCTTCTTGTTTGCTGCACCAGCCTTATGGTGCAGCATGTATTCATATTCAGATAATTTTATGACCCATCATGTCTATCAGCAATTGAGCTTCTGTGAGAGATGAAAATATCACAGGTTCTGATGATCTATCCAGATCTCAAAGATCTGAACCACTCCAATGAGATAATGCCACCATTCAGCTAGAGCAAGTATTATGGCAAGGAGTTTCTTGTCATAAATTTCATAGTTGCACTCTATAACTGTGAGCACCTTTGACAAAAAGATGACAGGTCACTATTTGCCATCCTGTTCTTGTGAAAGAACAGCTCTGATAGCATCCTCACTTGAGTCAGCCTCTACTTGGAATTTCCCATCCTGTGTTGGTATAGCAAGGATGACATCTTCAGCTAGTCAGCATTTGAGGTCATCAAATACCACTTGTTAGAAAATTCCCCAAGTCCATAGGGCATTCCCAGTCAATTGTGTCATTGATCAGACTATTTTGCTGTAGTCCCAGATGAACTGTTAATAGAAGTTGGTGAATCTAAGAAATAATTGCAGTTCCTTCTTCTTAGTTGGCTTCAGCCACTCAGTTACTCCTGTCACCTTGATAGAGTCCATCCTAATGCTTCCTTCACTGATAATGACTCCAAGGTATTCAGTCTCCAATATCTTGAATTCACATTTTTCAGCCTTGAGAAAGAGTCAATGCTTCCTCATCAAGGCTAGTACCTGGCATACTAGCTGTTGGTGTTCCTCTTTGGTTTTAGACATAATTAAGATGTCATCCAAATAGATCATGACCTTCTCCATGGCAATAAGATCTTTGAAGATGTTATTTATCATCCACTAAAAGGTGGCTGGCAAGTTGGTGAGTCCAAAAAACATGACTATCAGCTCAAACAATCCATGGTTGGTTCAAAAAGCGGCCTTCCACTCATCACCTTCTTTGATGCATATATTGTTGTATCCCCATTGGATGTCTAACTTAGTGTAATATTTGGTGCCACAGAGCTTGTCTATCAATTCTGAGATCAATGGAAGCAGATAATGATTTTTGATCATTATCTCATTGAGCTTCCAGTAATCCTATACTGGTTGGAGTTTTCCATCCTTCTTTTTAATGAAAAAGAAGGGCAAAGCCATTAGAGACTTTGATGGCCAGATCCTTTCACTAAATAAGTTCTCATCAAGAAACTTATTCAGTTTTTGCTGTTTGTTGTTGTCAAGTGGATAAGTCTTGCAGTTCAGATTGGCATTGGCATTAGGAATTAGTTTAATGATATGATCCCAAGGCTTTAGGTAAGGTAATTCATTGAAACTTTTCTTTTCAAATAAGTTTTGGTAGTCCCATGCCCACTCAGGCATCATTTCTTTGAATGTCTTTTTCTCTTTCTTGGCATCAGCCTTGGCTGCTAAGTTATTCATGTGGTGAATGGTGTGAACATGAATGGCCTTCTATAAGTCAATAGCAAGAATCATTTTGCCATCTTCTATTTCTTTGTCCCATTGATCTTTGAGATCTTCATCAGATAATTTAAATGGAATCTTCCAGCAGCAGCATCTAGTGAAAATAATGCATCTGGTCTTCCAATTGATTAAGAGGTTATATTGGATTAATTAATCATAGTCAAGGAATACTTTCTTGGTTTCTAGATCAGTTACTGCCAAATCAATTCATTTGGAATGATCTCCAATAGTGAGCCTAAGCTCAACATACTTGGTAATAGAACCAGCTTGGTTTTTTGTCTTATCCACATTGTAAACTGGAATGAGTGCTGCTGTAGCTCAGATTGAGAGTTTGTGCTTGGTGACAAAAGCACAATTTATTGAGCTACTGATACACCCACTGTTGATTAGTGCAGTGACCACATGAGTTTTTTAAAATGTCAGTGTCTCGATCTGGGCCTTGGCCAAAAGGTTCTGGCCTGATACCTTGGATCATCAGATGAACATCTTGGATCCTTGGAGTTCATCAAGCCATTTGAGAGCTCAGCATTATTTGGCCTTTTGAAGCCCTTCAATGGCTTTGTCAACCACTTCTTTGATTTGGGTCTTGTGAACCCAGTTTCTGAGCACAGCTTTCACCGTTGCTTCATCCTTCACATCCTTGATGGCTCACCAAGTCCATTCAGTGTTGAATAGCTTTAGCTAACCACTAGAGCTCTCTGCCCTTTTTTGGTCTGCTGGTGTTTGAGTTAGTTCCATAAGGTGATTTCAATATTGGAGTGGTAGTGTCAGGTATATTTGAATGCACACATAATTTAGACATAGGTGATCCTACAGAAAAATAATCAGTCCATCCAGTGGTAATTTGTGACACTCCACTTGATTTACTGGCTGAGTCAGCAGAATCACTCACTGCTCAGCCTCATCTTTTATCTCCTTGGCCTTCATCTCTGGTCCAAAGTCTTGTTCCTCCTTCTGTAATTCTGCAATCAGCACTCTGAGGTCTTCTTAGATGCACTTGTTCTTTTTCTAGAGGCAGTTTCATGCCATGTGGCCCTTTTGGCCACAATTAAAACACTTCCCCTTCTTCTTGAGGTGATTCATATCTATTGGCTGGTCTGTTCTGATATATGTTGTGCTCATTGAAGAGGATCTGAGCATGTGCAAGGTGAAAACAGATATAGCAGAGCATTATCCACTGACTGCACTCACACCAACACACACATAAAACTCTTAGTTTATGGGGGGATTATAATGCGATAAAAGTAGTATTCAACAAATATAATTGTCTTCTTCAATGAGATCACAGCATGTGAATAGTAATAGCATGCTTATAACAGTCCAAGGCCTTTCTAAGTCTCAAAGCTTTTTGTTTTATCAAAACAAGAGGTGGCAACTGGTGTTGCTGGGCCTCAAGGCAAAGGGTACTGCAGTTCAATACAATACATTGAAACACTCTCACAAAACTCTCCAAATAGTCTCAAGCACAGCTCAGATCACCTCAAAATCTCTAACACACACAATACATAACTCATAGCTTTATGCTCTAAGCAAAAACCAATTACAAACATGTCCACAAGTGCCAAAGAGCATAGATCTCTGTTCACAAGCTTCCAAACTGATCATAGACCCACAAGATTCAAACCTGTGTGATCCAGAGACACAAAACACAATAAAACCCCATCCAACAGACCAAAGAGTTTGAATCTCTGCCAATCTACAGAAATAACACAAAAGTGCACACTAATCAAGCCAAAGGGTCTGAACCTCTGCTACCTGAAGCACTGCATATCACAAATACTTCAAAAACTCAAGATGATACCCTTCAGACACTGCTCTCTTATTCTCAGGTTAGAGCACAATCCAAAATCTCTTATCAAACTGGGCTTAAATCCTTCATGAGCTTCAATGTCTTGCTTAGTTCTCATAGCTCTCTCAAGGATATTCAATAATAAGTTTATTCTCTCACCCAAAGTTACAAACACAAGCCTAGAGCTAGAGTGCAAGACTTTCTGTGCCCAATACACCACAACTGTGGGGGTCAGAAACTTCCATTCTACTTATACAATACTGTATTTAAATACTCTACTGTGGTACTTACTAATATAATCCTACTATGGTCTCTTCAAAGTGCAGGACTCTATGCCAGATCCCATGGGTATTATTTGCATGTATATCACAGTCACCATGCTTATTCTCTTCTGGGCAAGGACTGTGCTCACTGTTCCTTTGCTAGCTGACATTGGCTAGCAGGCCTTACCAGGTCTGCTCACTTTCTTATTTCCCCAGTGATATCTCTGACAGCAGTAAACTGTTCTAGACCCCTGGAGTTATCTCTCATGCCAGGAGCCAGCCACAATAGCTATATTCTGCTTCTCTGTGTCTAATCAGTCATTCTATCTGACTCACCAAAGGTGCCATTTCTCAGTATAATGTGGAGTCCCTTGCTGTGTTATGCATGCTAAGGTACTATAAGTATGTGTGCAAAACTCAGAGTGGTATGTGCACTATTCATTCCTGAAGTAATATTCCTCTACTTATTACTTTGTTATCATCATTCTATTTCTCCATTCAATACCTATTTATTCAGATATCTTTCTTTGGTTCTCAGTTCTCAGTTCTAAAGCATGTTCCATCAGTGCATCAATGGCTGTGCATCTTTAATCAATGTGATCAGAATTGCTGATCATATTTTGATGGTAGTCTTTTTATTTTTAGCATATTCTTTCATAATAGTATTGGCACATTTAGAGCCAAGTGCTGGGACCTCACATGCAGCCTAACCCCTCTAGTATTAGTCTGTTACTAGGCCATGCATTCTGCTTATTGTTACTTCAGTTTAGCATTATGATAGCTAGGTTTCTGTGCACTCTAGTCCTATTTTCTGTTATATGCTTACTGGACTGGAATGCAGTCCATGTATTCACAATTTTCATAATTTTACATGCCTGAACATGGAGAGGGCATGTCACCATACCAGTTTTCCTCTCACTGTATGAGGAGGTTGGAGCTGAGCCATCAGACTCAATGAGTGTGATCATGTTGAAGGTGGAGGGCTTCATGCTCTGTCTCTGGTTCTTCTGTCCTCCCCATAATAGAATGAACAATTCTGCCTTCTGCCATTGTTGCTTCTGGTATATCATGATGATGCATGCCTTCCACTTATCATATCCTATTGGGATACTATGTCTGATATCTGAGATGATCTTGAGATAGGAGGACAGAGCTCCCATCTTTATATACTTGACCATTCTTCCAGTATTGGCTATATCATTCCAGACTTCTGCCAGCTTGCCAAGTCTCTCCAATTTGTCAAAGTAGTCAGTTGCCAGCTTGTCACCCATTTTGAAGTCCTTTATCTTCTGCTTATGGACTTTTTGAATAGCTGAATCCATGAATTTGTTATTGATCATTTGTTTGAAGACTGGCCATAAGAGGTATTAGTGATGTTGGCATATGGTTGATCAGAACATGGGGAAGATAGGGATCTACCATGTTTTTGCCTTGTCTGCCATATGAGTCACAGCAAATATGACCTTGTATATGTCAAAGAGGAAGTATGAGGCAAATACTTGGAAGTACTGGTTGCAGTCAATAAGAAAGTAGTTGATATTGTCCAATACCTCTTTGAAGAAATAGAGCTCACTTATAAGAT
The DNA here is from genome assembly GCF_019112545.1 of Guyanagaster necrorhizus. Lineage (NCBI taxonomy): Eukaryota > Fungi > Basidiomycota > Agaricomycetes > Agaricales > Physalacriaceae > Guyanagaster > Guyanagaster necrorhizus. The sequence continues at coordinate 639,489 of NW_025064903.1, forward strand.
TTGGTTTCATGTTAAGAATCTAGGCACTAGCTACAAGAGCAGGCATAGAGTTTGAGACATCACTGGATGGTTCTGATCATCCTGCAAGAGCTCCTGAGAATGAATGGAGAGAGCCATCATCAGCAATAGGACTTTCCAGTAGTAGTGCTTCTTTTTGCATGATCTGCCCATCCTTGATGGTTCAGCCTTGGGCAGTGGCCTCAGAGTCATCAGCCTTGGGAGCCTTTGGTGCTGCTCCACTGCCTTTGGCTTTATCTGGCAGAGGTTGTCTAGCAAATGGTTGCTGAATCAGCAGTCTTCATGGATTGGGATAGTGGCTGCTTGCCTGGGATCAGCTTTGAGAAAGCCAAGATGCTGTGCTGTGGACAGCTGAGATGGTGAATGAGTATCAAGATGATGCTGTTCAGATTGAAGGTGCTAAGTTTATCAGCTTACTCAGCACTGGACTCAGTGTCTATGGTCTTGGTGTTATGCTATACTTCAGCTGATAGAGTGGCAATGCCATCATCTGATATCCTAAATATCATTTATTATGAATAAAAATAGCCTGCTTGGTGGCTGCATATTGTAAAATTTTTGCATGCTCAACTTTGTCAGCAGTAGTATACCTTTATCCCATGAGTGACATCAATCAGATATCATCCATCTATAATCTAGCTGTACCATCCTGATACAGCTTCAGAAAGTCCTTCTGGCATGCCTCCCATGCCAGTCTCTTTGACTCTTCCTCATGAATATATATGTTCCATGTACTTTCCCACTCAGTTAGAGAATTCTCAACTTCCTTATTGAGACCCTCTTCCCCTTCATCATCCATGCCCTCATTGATAGTCTCACTCTTGTCCTCCTCAAGGAGGAAACTGTTGTGTGGGTCATAAATCTCCAGGATGACTATGCTGAGGCTGGATGCTTGGTCTGGTGTCACTGGATCCAGATTGAGGAGTAGGCTGCTGCTTGGGCTGCCATTGCTGCTGCTCAACTGCCTCTCATACCACTGCTGCTGCTGCCATTGCTTTGCAATATTGGCAGAAGTTTTGGTATAGCCTTGGTTAGAGAAAGAGAGTAGCAAAGTTCCTATCAAGAAACCTTCTAATGTCACCCATAGGGTTGATATGCTCTTCATCTCCCCTGATCATTTCTTGGTCTGCTAGTATTCTATCTCCCCTGATAGAGATATTGTCAGTCTCAGTGATGGTATCGGTCTCATAGGATAATGGGCAGTCATCATCAAGGTCAAGTGACACCCTTTGATGGATGTCATCTGCATGAATGACTCTCTCAGCTGATCCTGCTCAGGGGTCAGACTCAGTGACAGGAGTGCTAGATTCCTGAAATAGAGTGTCAGGTATGCTGTTAGTGGTGGTGCCAATGAGCATACTGATTCTGAGGCTCCTAGAGCTTCTCCTCCAATCTGCTGCATCCTGTGCTCAGAGATACCACCCAAAGAGGGTGTTCTCCCTTGCAGCCTTGTACTTGATGCATATCTGCTCCTGAATGTACTTGGAAAGGTTTCTGGCACATTGAACTTTGTCCTCTTAGAGGAGGACCAGTTGATAGTGTCAGTTTGTTGTGGTAATCATGGTGTCATTCATGCACTGCCTGTTTGACTTGTTGCATGGCTAGCTGCATGCCACTCCAATCTGTCTGCTTCTTAGGCAGCAGTGTGCCAGTACTGGCACTCACTGCTGTCATTGTCATTGAAATAGGGGTCACTGCTGACATCTGTCCTATTGTTAGTATTCTTGCTTTGTGCTGACATAGCACATTGGGACTCATGGACTCTGATATTATTGGTCTCTCAAGCCACCTGAATGGCATCAAGAGAGTCTCTAGTATAGCATCCAATACTAGTGCTAGGGATGGGAGTTGTGGTTCTTGTTGCAATGCTGTGGTGGCTATGCTCAGAGGATGGGATAGGGGTGTCAGGTCTGGATCATCAAAACCCTGTAGCCCAAGAGTTTTCAGAGTCTTGGATGACTGCCATTAGGGGTCACATAGAGTACTGGTGCTGCTGCTCTTCTTCTTCCTTAGTACTCTCTTCAGCTGGACTCCCAGAGTCAGCTTTGAGTACAGATCCCTCCTCAGGCTGGAAGGACTGTGAGGCAGTGGCAGAGATATCATGGAGGTGGAGGTCTGGTGTGATATTGCATAGAATAGTTCTGATGTATTGGAATTTCTGATAATGATGAATAGCCCAGATGGTTATTGATTGACATCCATGGCACAGCTGTATGATCACCAATAAGCCTATCAGTGTTTTAATGATGGAAGCAAGGAGTTTAAAGAACTTGTGGATGAAGTTTGGTCTGAAGAGTTAAGAGCAGGGGGCATTCAGTTTCTCAGCACAATTGGGCTTGAGAAAGAGAAGATAAAAGCTTCAAGCTAATTGTTAAGCCCAAATTCCATGTGACTATTAATATATGATAAACCAACACAATCTCACACTTTGGGTTAGAATGTCAGAGTCCACTTGATGTGATAATAGAGTTGTGTTGTCAAGGCATTGCAAGTTGCTTGAGATAAGATGGTGAAAGAATAAACTTTAGCTCAAAGCTGGAGTTACTATAGTGAGAGCTACACTACTTAAATACTAATTCCTTATCATTCTAAGAATATAACTACCTAATTGTTTATCCTGGTGCTGTATAGCATTTTGTCCAGTGTTGCTAAGATACTTACAAAAGAGTATTGTCTGCTGTTGAGCTGTTACTGCTGTTACTGCTGCAGAATGACAAAAGAGATGCACTGCTATTAAACAGCAGTGATAACAACAGCACTGTAGAACCTGGGTTGGGATGCTGACTAATCCTCCCACAGTCCTAAGCGCCAGTCTAGGTGCTCTGACTAAGCAGAAATAGGAGTCAATCCTGAATAAATCAAGGAAAAGGAAAAGAAAATGAGGAAAAATCATAACAAAAAGTGATCAACTATGATGATGATGGCATCATAGCCTTGGCATTCTGGCAGCCCAGTGACCATGTCCACAGATATGTGTGTTTATAGAGTGCTCAGAACTTCATTTGGATGTAACAGAGCTGCCTCTGCTTGCATGCTCAATTTCATATGCTGGCAGGTTTTGCAGACCTTCATGTACTTCTTCATGTCTCCCTTCAGTTTTGGCCACTAGTAGTCCTATAATACTGGCTCCATAGTTTTCATGATTCTGAAATATCCCACTATGATATAATCATGAGATTGGATGATGATTTCCCCTTAAAGAGCATGGTCTCAGGTATATAGATCCAACTATTACAGTAGATCAAATCTCTTTCTCTTGTCATTTCTCAGTTGTGATTGATAGAAGGGGCCATCTTCTGGTCCCACAGCTTAGTATATTGGGTAGTGCTGACATGCCTGCTGCATGTCCAGACATGTAATTTTGTGAATTATGACAATACATTGACTGTATTACAGTCTACTATGTGTGTAATAAAGAATATGGCTAGAGCACAGTAAAATGAGACTTGTATGACAGCTGGCCTGAGTGATAGGTAAAGAGCATGGTCTAGCAGTAAGATGATACCAGAGAGGGTCATACTGCACATGAGGTCCCAGCACTTAATACTAATTGCACTAATACAAGTATAGAAAGACCCACTAAAAATAAAGAGCACACAATCAAAATACAATCAGAGCTTTGGATGTGACTTTGCATCATATTGATCAATGATGCATAGGTATTAAATTGCTGAAAGACATGTTCTAGAATAGAGCATTAGTGCACAATGAGATAAACCCAAATACTAGAGAGATTGGCCAAGAAATGAGAAGATTTGGTGAAATAAATAACTGAAAATGATCCCAGGAGTCTAAAATGACTCCTGTGGATGGATTAATTTCTCTAGGGAGATAAGAAAGTGAAGAGACCAGTGGCCAGACCACTAACAGAGATAACCAGTATCAGGTTGCACAGAAACAAAAGACAGGCCTAACCCAGAGCAGAATATGCATGTCAGACAGCAATATGTGTACAAATGATATGCCAGAGACTCTAAAACAGAGTCTTATACTTTGAAACTACTATATTTGGTGTGTCTTAGTAAGTACAATAGTAGACTATTTAAGTATTGCATTGTAAGAGTAGAAAACAAGTTTCTGACCTCCCACAGTTGCAGTGTATTGGGCATGAAGGCCTTGCACTTCAGCTCTGAGTTTGTGTTTGTAACTTCAGATGAGAGAATAAACCCATTATTGATATCATTGAGAGAGATTTGAAAACTGCACAAGGCACAAAAGCTTGCAAGGGACTTGAATTTTATTTGATAAGAGGTTTTGAATTGTGCTCTAGCCTGAAAATAAGAGAGCAGTGTTTGAAGGGCACTATCTTGAGTTTTTGAGGTATTTGTGATGCATGACACTACAGGTGACAGAGGTTCAAACCCTTTGGATCTGTGAACAGGGTTTTATTGTGCTTTTGTGTCTCTGGATCATATAGGTTTGGAAACTCATGCATGGAGGTTTTAACCCTTTGGCACTTGTGGACATGTTTATGAAGTGTTTCTGCTTAGAGCATGAAGCTTTGAGTCATATAGTGTGTGTTTAGAGATTTGAAATTGATCTGAGCTGTGCTTGGAACCTTTCTGAGAGTTTTATGAGAGTGTTTTGACATATTGTATTGAGCTACAGTACCCTTTGCCTTGAGGCCTGACAACATTCATTGCCACCTCTTGTTTTGATAAAACAAAAAGCTTTGAGATTTAGAGAGATCTGAGACAGTTATACATGCACTATTGCTATTCACATGCAGTGGAATCATTTGAGAAGACAATTTTATTTGCTATAGCTACTCTATCACATTATAATCTCCCCAATGAACTAAGAAGTGTTGTGTATGTGTTGGTGTGGTTGTGATCAGTGGGTGGCACTCTGCTGTATCCATTTTCACCTTGCACACATGCAAAACCTCTTCACCAGAATACATGAAAGCACATCTAGATCTGGCATATCTCTTTTGCTGGTGAAAGCTCCTGGCCAATGAAGAGCTACTCATTCACCACCCTCTGCCAATCCTGACTCTCAGCACTCTCCCTGATGCACACAAGCATGTGGAAGGATGTCTCACCTACACCCTTTCTGATCGTTTCGATGATGTATTGGTGCATGTTGATTATGTTGAGAATGGTGGGGATTCTGGATTGCCTGCTAGAGAACTTCTCCTTGAATGATATAAGAAGTACTCCATTGTCGAGGCTTGATAGGTGTTGCCAATTCACTGAGCGTCAAGGGTGCTTGGTGTATGTATGAACCACTGGTATCTTTGTTTGGATCATGGCAATAACAGATATTGTGAGGATGAGGTGAATAAGTGTAGGATATGGTGCGAGGTCAAGGCACGATCACTAATTTTGGGATATAGACTGTTCGTCATCGAGTATTCATTGACAGTCTCCTGAAAAAAAACAATCGGTGGATTATCGAGAGTCATTCCAAAGCGATTCATCAGAATACGGCCAAATGATCGATGCTCGTCGTTCTGAAGGCCATCCTCCCACTGGTCATCACAGGAGTCGACCACTCGCCCGAGGAAGATAGATCTCGTCGAACCAAAATCCCTCTAACAATACCACTTGGATAATCATTGGCGGCCAATACCCGATGCCTGATGTCGACGTTTGAAGTAAGAAGTTACGTGTAAACCAGTGACATCATGATACGCTGGAAGGAGCTTTGCAAGATGGGTTTCTCTCCAATGAGGAAGAAAGACAACACCGCACAAAAGGCATCTAGCCCAACCACCATTAAACAGATAGCCATCCATCCTTCGCCGATGTTATCATACATCTGGGAAGTAGGCAAGTCAGAAAACATCTTACCTATGATGATATATATTCTCACCTGACCGCTGACAGCAGGTCCAACCAGATAAGGAATGAGCCAACAAGATTCAGCGGGATAGCCGAATAAACAAACCTGTTGCTCCAATCCAAAATGCCAGATATCAAGTCCCGGAGATATGAGCATCTTGATCGACGAGATTCAGTACAAAGGCAAAGTACCCTATGGACTACTTACAGCCAACGCCATCAATACTTAGTGAGACGGATGCGAATTCAGCCGATATTGGGGAGAAGACTCCAGAACCGAAGAACTCTAGGAAATAACCCCTTAGTAGGACCTATGATGGACCTTTTTACCACCTACATGTACAAAAGTACACGGTACTGAGCAGGCCAGTATGATAGCAAAGACGATAGGCCCACGAAAACCGAAATGGAGGTATAGCAGCCCACCTATTGGAGTTCCAAGAAGCAGACTAACAAGACTCGGTGGTTTGTCTGAAAGGAAGAAAGGGGACATGCGAACCCAATGTTGGCACCGGCCAGGATGATGCCAAGTTGTGCTGGAGAGACAATAAGAACTGAGCAAGAGGGTGGCATAGAGGACCTACTGCCAATGACTTTGGAAGGGCTTCTATCGCACCTACAAATCCAGATATAAGCGAGGGCGTTATAGCTAAGGACTGACTTGCACAAGCGCCGGACCGACAACCATCCTTGCCTCCCGCGCCCTGAAGACACTGCGCAAGACACGTAAGCCAGTAAGAAGGAGCCTCCATGAACATGATTTGGGAAGCGATGAGTATTAACACTCCGGCGACATAAGGGGCCTTTCGCGCATTGTAGCCTTCAGACCATACAGCAATAGGAATAGCCACTGTAGCGAGTTGAATGATATGCAGTATTTCACAAAAACAAAGAGCATGCTTATAATATTTCCTCCACGCTAGAAGCAAATAAGAGTCGGACTCAACGAAAGACAAGCAGGGTCATACGAATGCAAAAGAAAGTCATCCCGTCAGAGAAGCCACGTTTTCATATCCGAGAGCCTTCAGATGAGAAGGAACAACGGGCGTATACAAAGCAATAGTGAGGTAGTCTACGAGAGCACCTGTTTTGAAACCAAATGTGAGCTCACTTTCAGAAATAGAGTACAAGCCGTACCTAATCACACCACAAACGTCACGAACCAGCACGACGACCTCCATTTCCAGCCACAATGATATTGCACTTGTCCGTGGTAGGTGCAGGGAATCAGGGTATTTAAAGTATAAAGTCTAGGGTCTTCAGGCGAACTTTATAATCTCTGTCTAAGTAGATAGCGCCAAATGAATGACAGTCCCGGACACTATGTACACAGAAACGAAGGAAGTATATGAAACATGAGTAGAACCTTGTACAATTGAATGTGAATTTCTCTCTCTTAGAAGAATGAGTACATACGCACCTTTGAGCTGTACATGCGCCTTCCCAACTTCTCTTTGAGCTTATTGCTACCTTTTTGCAGTTCCTTATCGCATTGGCACATGTGCTTGTATCGCAGTACCACGGTTAAGAAGGTGGTTAAGCTCATCCGACGTTGGACGGGCTCGTCTACAGAAATGTGCACCGACGTAGGCAACTGAGAATAAGAATATCTGTAGAGCTTGGTCCTTCTTCTTCTTCTCCTTTCTGGAAGTTGGATCTGACTGGGTGCTTCGATAACGCGTATGATGATAATGAGCGGCTCATATATATTCGCAGAACAAACCGAATGTCGGGGCCGGCCTGAATGTCGTGGTAGAAGAAACTTTTGCGGAGCTTGCCGTAGGAGCCACGGACCGGAATTCCGAGATGATTTTTTTCCCGTGACTACAATGCGTTGAGTTGAATAGCTTCTACACTGACAGTACTTGGCAGTGAGTACGTATTGTTTTCGAAATTATGAATCTGGAGACTTACCCTTGCTCTAGCTATGCTGGATTACCGACTGTGTTCAGGCTGGCGGATACTGGCCCCCAAACGAAATTTCTGTTCCACCCGCCGAATTTTAGATAAAGAGCACTTGCACTTTCAAGACCTCAAAATTGTGACACCTGAATTGGTTACCGCTATCCGAATTACAAAAAAGCCAGATATACCTATAGCCCTCATACCACAACATCTACAACGCCTAAAACACCTCGAGCGGATTCAATTCATTGACAGATCGATGAAAGATATCGACCGTCAACAAGCTTTATTCCACGCCTTATCCACACTACCCCTCAAGGGTCTTCACCTCAAATCGACACTGTTTCGTAACCAGCAACAGCTTTATGACTTCATACGTCGTTTTCCTACGTTGGTGGAGGTGTCCTGCTCAGACATACGCTACGCGGGAAGGATACCCGGGCAGTATACCGGGCCACTCCCCTTACTGCCGCACCTTCGGAGGGTTAATATGGATGGCGGTCTGTGGTTAGCAGCTCTGAATGGAACATTTGGGTCAATCAACAAACTGCAGAAAGTCACCGCGTTGGATGTGCACTTTGACGATATTCCCAAAGTTAGCCAATTTCTGCAGAAAACTGTGAAGAACCTTTCCGAGTTTAATATACGGCATTTGCATAAGATTGAAGGCAGTAAGTATTGATGTCCTTCAACTTCATATTCCTGTCTCATCGTGATTTCAGAGGTGTCGAGGGCCTGGGCAAGCTGGAGGCCTGAACCTTTTGTCCTCTCACACTTGAAGACATTGGGTATTGATATTCATGGACGGGAGAGGGTTACGGGTCTCCATGTTCGCGCTATGACCAATCTCTTAGGATGGTGGATGCAGTCGCTGGAAAAGATTGTCAAGGAGAACACAGTGTCACCTCTCGAACGTTTAACAATCATCTTGGGATTGTATAGGACTGACTACATCTTGAAGCATTCTGACGAGATGTGGGCGACACTCGATCGTCTTCTCACCCAGGATCAGTTCCCCGAGTTCAGATCTCTCCGCGTTATCATCAAGGCTTATCAGCCTGTCTCGGTACAGGGCGCTATGCAACGGACGAGGATGATAGTCAAGCAATGTCCGCGTTTGGGTGGCAGGTTGACGGTTTCTGTGGTGGAAGGGAATGTCATATCCGGTAAAGCACACTTCTACAACATTGAGGGGTAATCGATGGCTTCACCCGCTGGTGCTGAGGGTACTTATGTGTGGTTTTTCGCGGACCACCATTTCAAGTTCTTCTCATGTGTTGCTTTGCTACAGAAACTTGCCACCTCTGGTACACTCCATATTGGGGCTACAATTGTGAATAGTTCCTTGCGCTACGGCCCGCACAGTAAATGATATCTCTTCCGGTAGCCCTGTTAGTCTTCAGACTTCGTCCTCCATCTCATCGTGAGCCTCCTACAGCCTTACAGATCGCTATCCAAGCTGGACGGACAAAATGGTACACAGCACACTTATCGTAGTACAGAATAGAATATGGTCGATATTATACAATTTGTTGAAGTCCAATCGCATTGAGCCCTCGCTGATGCCATCACCTTTATACGACCCTGAAATTTTCTCACAGCCTTATTACATGTCAGTCATGTCAGACGAAGATGCTTCAGTCGTCTCCGTCGATACACCAGGAAAACATGACATGACAGATAACCTATCTGTCAGACCTCAGCTTACACGTTTTTACCCGCTGTCCTCTGAAAAAGGATCAAAGCACTCGCTACATGCCGCACAAGAGGAATTCATTCTCCAAACTAGAGACAACGATGCTGGAGCAGAGCCTGTCCAGAGTCCGGATTTCGTGAAGAAAGCCAAGAAAAAGGGCTTCGGCATGGGGCGCTCCCGAGAACAAAGGTCGAAGAGAGGTGCGTTTGACGTCCTCGGTGACAGTGGAGCATAGCTACTAATGAAACTATAAGCCGCGTTTGACTACGAGGATAAATATCCAGAAGATCCCATATACGAAGAAACTGCGCCAACTGCCAGAGTATGGAGAACATACCTCGACGAAAGTCAAAGATTTGATGCCGACAGAGTGAGCGACTGGCGGGACACTGTTGACGTTCTTTTGGTATTCGTGAGTTGATTAACCTTCTTCCTCATACATTCTAATTCATATGCAGCGTTGGAAGGCCGGTCTCTTCTCTGCTGTAGTCAGTGCCTTCGTAGTTCAATTCTCCCAAAATCTTCAACCGAATTACAACCAGATTTCCGCGTATCTGCTTTTTGAACTCGTATCCATTCAACAAGCCATTTCCAATGGAACTACGGTCGATTTCCCACTTTCCTCGGTAAATCCGACTGCGGACTTCACTCCGGCAACATCCGTTGCATGGGTGAATGGGCTATGGTTCACTAGTCTTGCGCTCAGTCTTTCTGCGGCACTCATATCTGTTTTGGTGAAGCAATGGCTCCACCACTATATGATTCTACCATCCGGTACGCCTCGGGAGCGTAGTCATATACGACAGTACCGGTACATGGGTCTACGCAGATGGCAGGTGCCTCTGATCATTGGTCTCCTACCGATGCTTATGCACCTCGCACTGGCGTTCTTCTTTATAGGCCTCGTCGTCTTCCTTGGGCCTATGGACACCATCATCGCTTGGGTCACCGGTGGGATTGGAGCTATCGCATATCTAGTTGTTATTGCCACGAATGTCCTCCCCTTTTGGTTCTCACAGTGCCCTTACCGCACGCCGCTGGCAGATACCCTATACGTGTTGGCGAGCTATTTTTCGCAACATATCTTGCCCAGGCTAAAAGGTTTCTTCGCTGAACCGTTACCCGGAATGCCGTCAAGTCCGAACAGGATACATATCCAGTCGTTGAGCAAGATTGAGATGGACATCGTCAAGTCCGTCTCCAACGCGCTTGACGTGGACGCTCTATACTGGCTATACGATATGTCATCGAATCCCGCAGTGCGAAGCATCGTTATCCAGGCAATCGCAGGGCTTTCCATGGGAGTGTCAGGAATGGCTCGTCAGAAATTTGCCGGTACAGACATCCTTGAGGAGCAGGCAGCACTGCTAAATGACTGTTTATCCCCAGGTCCATTCGGAGACGTCATAGTCCCTGTCTCCGGGAAAGAAGCCAAGTTAGAAAGGCTCTTGCGATTTGAACTACATATCCCCGTCGAGATCTCACATCCAACGCGAATTCCCTACATCAAGCTCCCCGAATTCTCCGCACCTCGCCTTTATGCTGTAGTGGCTACTAGTCACTTTCAGACGAGCATATTCGTACCGTTTGCTCTTCGGCATGCGGGGCTAATACAGTTCATACTCGACTTATTTGATAGAAAGATCGACGTGCAACTTCCTCCTCTTGTCTGGTCACAACTCGTCCAGCGGGCGTGCGACATAAACATTGGAGGCATGGAGCAAAACATGGAATCTTGGATTACATTATCCACCGCTCTACTAGAGACTTCTGCTAAAGATTGGTCAAGTCCTCCGACACACGCGATCTCGCTGCATACACCACATGTCAGCACATTACGTCAGGCCATCATCATGTATCTATACCGAGACGTGGTTGATAATCTTCTTGGTACATATACACGTGCAGGCTGTAATACGTTCGCAAGACAGCGTTCCAATGTCATCCCCCGCATCCAACTCCTTTTGGCTATTATCGAATTTCTTCTGAAGATCGTGTTTCGTCGTGTCCCAGACTCGACGGCAGCCTTGCGATTATTCGTGAGCAACATGACCGAGCTCGAACGATGTGTAGCTAGGTATCCCTCACTGACTGCAGATGAAAGTCAGGGTATCATACTTGGACTTGATCGTATCGTCCAATCCGATTCTAATCTGTTCATTGCCGGAAAACCGAGAGACTCCCAACTTTGGTCTGGGCGCATCTGCATACTAGAGTTATACTGCATGATACTCGGAATGCCGTCTCGACTAAGGACGGGGTTTCTCAACTTCCCCTTGGGTATCCGGAATTCATTGTCTTCGATAACGGTACAAAAAATCATACAAGTCGCTTTTGAAGACGAGTCGTGGTCGTCACTTGGGCTGTCAGTGGACAATAATGGGAATCTCAACCCTACCCATCAGTTATATTTCCATACTTTGTCCCAGATCTTACGCCATTGCTTCAGAAATCAGCTAACAGTGGTGCATGATGCCTTTGAGCAGATTGACTGCATCAGGTTGTCAGTGAACTGCCAATTACATCCAGAATTTGTCAGAGTTGTGGAGGCATACATTCTTGGACTGATGCCCTCTTCACTGGACTACGTACACCGGCCTGATATTCTCCCCATTATATGTACCACTTTGGCATGCAACAATGTGAGCATGGCAAAAGGTCCTAGTAAAGCATTGGCAGAGCTGGCGATGAAGCGACCGGGGGACCCTTCGTGGTATGTATGTCGGAAGAGATTGTTGGAACTGGCTCAGTGTGATACGGATTCGGCCGACTGGTTTAAGAAACAAAAGATCGACGGCGCTTCTCTGTCCGAGGTAAGGAGAAAAATTCGCGATGCCATAGGTATCATTGAGAGACACACAGTAACCGGTCCTGATATGGTGAGAAGCTTCAGTCTTGTATGATAAATCTTACACCGACGACTCGTGCATACTTTCAGGAAGATCCCAAGTTGCCTCGCATTCCTGAATTCGCATTTCACGGTCTCATGAACGGAGAGGTGGAGAGAAACGTCAATTCGCATGGCGTAGAAGACAAAGGGAATTCCGAACTCAAATAGTGGATAGAGTGCGATAGAATTGCCCGTAGCCGGTATGGATTTAATACAGTTGCAATACTGGAAAGCACTGCATAATGGGGAAAAAAAATGCAGGAGTGCGAAAGAGCGGCACTAGAGTTGGTCTGGAGATAGCCTGTAGTATTCGGGACGGAGGCTATCCCACGCAGCTGAAAAACCGGCATGATCAACGATATGAAAGACTGCAGCTTGATTGGTGTATTGACCGCTGGAACGTCCACGATATCTTGGCAAGTACTACGGCCATACCGCAGAACCAGGGCAAGTCCATTATCAGTACGAGAACAGAAGAATAGAATGATACTCACGCTTGTAAATGGAAACCGATGTGGCTGTGATAGCAATGTATGAATTAAGTTGGTATCGTGAACAAGGGAAGGAGCACTGACCAGTGCGAAAACCAAGGCCCAGGATTATCAGTTACAAACCGTATGGTAGTAGTATTGCCCAAGCCAACGACCGTTACATCTCGATGGACCTGAGGGCTAGTCAGTCTCCCGGGAGCGCCTGACAAAAGAATCAATAGATCAACGCCTAGCTATCCGCGCTCTTGACAACGTCAAGGGTATGCTATACATTCTCTTGGTGAGCAAAAAAAAATACCATGATCGTGGACTACTAAGAGTTTACACCGTGTAAATGCATCGGATGCTAGAATCATGTAAGTCCAGAACATTCCTGACAATTAAGAGACCCAACAGCCATCCCTCCCATCAGATTGATCTCCATGGTCCTATTGAGCGGAACACCATATACCGAGCCCTGTGGCAACAAATCTTGCGCTTTCTGCACTCCGCTCAAGATCTGAAGCAGAACCGGGACCGTTGGTGGACGGAATGGGACGTTGTTGATTGAAAATCCGTCGGAAATATCGTTGCACCCCAACGTCAAATTCAGCACTAAATCAGAATGATAGAGATCCCGAATGATCCGGACTCACCATCATCGATGTTATATAGAGTCCTATGTGGGTCATTTATTCCGTCTATACGACGAATGGGCCGCGCAATCCGTCGCAGTATTGTATTGACAAATTCGAGTGGTACCAAAATGTCCCAGCTCGATCCGGTATGGGGAAGTCATATAAGAATGAGCTTCCCGTAGTGATAGGACACTGGGTGACCGAAGCAACACCCCCCGCATAGTTGGTACCCCGTTGAAAAATACCCAGCCAGTGCTATTAGAAAGCGGGTCAGAAGGCGGTAAATAGTGAAGATAGTCTATACTTGCAATGGTGGTACTTTTAGTCATACTTTTATCGTTGAGTAAATCCTTGACATTAACCTTGAATTGATCGCCCTAATAAAATTCATTCATAACTTAAAATTCTATCACTTAGTTGGAGAGAAAGAATCACACTTTAATTCCTCTGATTAACGGGTGCGGAACGTCCCTCCAGCTACGGTAGTGCTAAATGGGCAGTCAGAAAATCTGAGGCACAAGCGGCAGAAGTGGACGAAGGAGCGAGTAAACCCATCTGGAGCTAGGTCTCTGTTCACTATTTCTAAATCTGTAGTTGGGCAATGACCTCGAAGCATAAAGAGAACACTACAAGGAGAAAGAACACGAGAGCAGCGAGCATCTTGAGAAGCCGAGAAGAGGTTTTGGCTAGGATGGTTCGTGGAAGTATTTAAGGGAGCAAGTGAACCTGATGCACGTTTCTATGCTCAGACAGCATTCTTTCGAGAAGCATTGCAGAGGTAATCAGGGGCAAGATACAAGCGCCTAGGTTGGGGGGGGGGGGGGGGACACGCCTGCCTATCTCACGATCAGAATGTGTTCAAAGGAACGAGGAACAAGAAACGAAAAACGAAGCATCGACGGCTACGGTGCGTCCAACTTTGAATAATGTTCAAGGATGTGTGATCGAAGGTGGGTCAAGAAGAGACAGATGCATCTTGGCAGAAGTCCTGGCTGATTCACACATTGTTGACGGGTAAGATGGATGCAAAGTAATGGCTTGCCAAGGAAAAATTTGGCCAACGGAATCGATATCCTGAAGTAAAAGGGAAAAAGTTTAAACAGTAAAATTAACCTTAGCTTCAACGGGACATAATGCATCTATGTGCGCCTACCGCTGTCGACGGTGTTGATCTAAGTTACCGGCGCAACCGCGATGAGACTTGCTCGAGCTTAATTTTTTGGTCCCCTAGGATCAAGTTTTAAATTTTGGAAGAATGTCATTTAAGACGGCGACATAGGCTCACAGTAAGTTCGTATAATGGACTCAAAAGATGGTCGTGGTTACGTTCAGAGATCGAACGTTCATATTCGGAACTTGCCGAAAGTTGAACATGACAAACTGTTATTCTACGTCGTCAATATTTAACGGGTGCGGTATGTACATGCCTCCAGAGAAAGATGCAAGTTGGCCGACGTAATGAGCTGAAGACATGTCCTTCTTCTGTTACTATTCGTATTCACCCTCAAACCACAGGACCTCCCCGCGGCCGCTTCCGTTTCGGTTAGACACAAGCCTTATACCAACATGTTGATCCATTTATCTCATCAAAAGATGATTGACGAAAATGGCACAATATCGAAAATTTGATGCATGTTCCTTGTGCTATATTTGACGCTTGAGATCAGTTGAAACATGACGATTACTAGGACACTAGAACGACCTTAATGCGGAATGAATGGAGCGCTCATGAAAGCTGTCAGAGCTAGCAGCATGTAAGGCTGTTCATCTACGACTACCCCGCGTACCATGGTGATTCGCCAAGGAAAGATGAAGCAAGGAGCTCTCTTCCTTCCGAGAAGCAGCGGATCAAGGATGCTTATATAGATGAGACAATGAGAAGAAACACTCTTTGCCTTGGAAACAAGGGCCAAGAAATCAAGAACGACTCAAATAAATTCTACAACTTGCATCCCTTGGATAATCAAGGTTGGACATATGGATCCTAGTGAGCATAAAAGACCTTTTTGATTGGCCCAGTTGCAGTTCCGAGCCGGACCGATTCATTCCGGATTTGTCCCGTTGCTAACGGAGACGTCACATGACGTCAGTGAGGGTATGTGTCTTTTTGCGAAACCGACCTTGTCAGACCTTCCTTGACCATGGACCACGATGACACTCACACTCTCGCCCATTATTAAGCCCCAAACGCGCCGCCTCTCGCTGTCACCCCGCTCGCTGTCGCCGTCGTCGATACCGTCGTCACCGTCGTCGGTGCACTCGTCGAGCTCGGCCATTTTTGAGCGTGACATCGAGCCCATTTCACTACCCCTACTACCAGCACATTCGAATCCTCACCGTATACCTCGTGGAAAGCCCACAGAGAACTCCGTACCATCCGTCCTCGATTCAGCTGCGGCAATCCTGGTAGATTCGCATGCGGGTGACGTCGACGTCGAGGTGCTCACTCCGGCCGTCAGCCCGCTGGTGAGCCGCAGTCCGTCTCCAAGGGCCTCGTTGCTGCTCACAACGTCATCCCTGGGCCCGCCATCTCCCACGAGCATTGCTCGCGAGCTTTCTCCGTCCCCCTCTCCAAACACCGTAATGAAACGCTTGTCGTTTCTGTCGTACAGTGATCTCCTTGCTTCCAATCCCACAAACACAGTAACGCTGTCTTCCTTAACTTTGGAGCCGCCTACACCGCCGCACATGCTGACCTTGACGGACGGCAGCGCATTGAAAGGCTTCGATGAGTGGGAGAAAGAGGGGCTTGGTATGGGGCTCGAGGAAAGGCTGGAGGCTGTCAGCGGGGCAACGAGTCCCATGTCGATCAGGAGCCGCCCTGTCAGTGTTGTGAGGTCTTGAACGGTTTTCTATACCCCCACGCTCCTGTTATATTCGTCATTCCACCATCTTGTTCAAAGTCATGCCTCGTCCTTTTCGCTCAGAATTCCAACTATCTGCTTGTGTCTTTTTATCTACTTTGTGCCATCATTTATTTTATCATCGTGTATGTACGTACCAACTACGAATCTGTCCATCTTACGATACATATTATACATGCATCCTTTGTGAAGTGTTTATTTCTTGTTACTGTTTCGTCTACCCATCTGGATGATTGGGAACAAATCTGCATTGATGTTGCTAGGCATTGAGATCAGGGCAACTTAAGTATATTGTTCGGTGAGATACCGCCATGTAAACCCCGGTGTTACTGTGGACGCTTGAGAGTCAAGATAGATGACTCCCTGAGCCTTGATGAAGGCATTCAAGTTGTCGCGATCAAGTACTCAGTTAGCTCAGTTCATTAAACTTGAGCAATCAAAAATGGCCATTGTACTCTACAACATCTGCATGTACGTGAGCGTTGACAGCCTTAAGATCTGCAATGTGTCGGGGTATCTCGTGAGGCTGCGAGGGTGAGGGTGAGGGAAAGTCCATCTGCTGAAGACTCTGTAAACACCGAGGCCAAACAGGGTCTTTGTGTCGTAGGAGAGCGTGTTGATGAAGGGCGGTGATGTTATCCTGAGTGAGTAGAACAGCACAAGCTGTGTAAAGGGATCCCGGCTCATGGCGGTATTCCAAAGATTTCTGGCGTATGTGAGGATCCAATTTCCCGGACGACAACCCGGTGATAAATGCGGCTATGATTTCTGATAGACCCCAGGTAGTGATGAGGACGTCGACGGAGCCGGCGCTCCCAGTGAGCCAGCCAAAGAGCCGCTCGTCAACAAAATGAGCAAAAGCCGCGTTCATGGTGGATGAATGCTTAAGTAAGAAAATGATAAGTTCGGCTGCTTCTGTGGTATACGGAGCGTACTTTAGAGGTGTTGATAACCACGTATCATCTTGGAAAGCAATGGACGCAAATTTAACAGCCAATTCTGCAGGAAACGTGTCTTCAGGAGGGCGGGAGGATATGCAGCTGAGAACACGAAAGAAAGTGACCAATGTCATACGACGATCTTCAGGGAACATTGAATCACTGCCAACGCCGCATTCGTCCGATAGAACCCAATACATACAGTAGCCTTAGTACGGCGGAATGATTGCGGTCTAGGGAAACAGAAGCTAAATTGCCTTCAGGTCGATGGATTCTATACTTTTCGACGCCCATGTAAGCCATAATGTTTCGTAGGACTGCGCTGAAAAGACTTCCAAGAGAGGGATCAAGCGCGCATATCCTGTGTACGGAGGGGCGTCGGGCCAAGCTTAAGAGAAAACGTACTCGGCAACCGCTAGGTTTAAGGTGCTGAGACGTGGGATCGTGATATACACTATCCTTGACCTCGAAATCTGCACAGCCTTTGAGCAAGATATGGAGGGAAAGTTTGCAATCGGCACGCCAGTATTTAGCGGGAAGTGCATGAAATAGAAGTTCATACACTTTCAGGTTGATGGGTAGGATCTTGAACAGAAGACGACTCCACGCGACGGTCTGTAGACAGAATATCTGACTGTCCGACGGGGCCCGTGGAACAGATACGATTAAATCTCGGATCTGTTCGCAATCCCTGTAGGATTCACCAGCCAGAAGTCCTGCACGAAGGTCCCGCGCCAATTGGTCCCGCTTATTATATGTTCGGATAAAACATCCCGAAATCGAAAGCAAAGGTGTGCACGGATGCAGCGGTCCATCTTGCTGGCGTCAACAAGAACTTCGCTTCGATGAGCATCATCCAAAAGTCCTTGGAGTGTAAGGGCACACACACTCGGAAGCCCTTCTGCATGATGCTGTACGGAGTTCACAGATCGTATCGGTAAAGTAACAGTTGATTCCGCAACAATTCTTTGAACGCTAAGGTTGGACGATACGGAGTACAAACAGGACAAGGCGCGTGCGTCCGTTTCGTCGGCATTCAGCTTAACGGCTTCACATTCAGCTTCTCTAAGCGTACGAATGGGAGGTTTTTTCGGAACTGGTGAGGACCTGGACCAGTACTTGGAGATATGACCGATGAGAAAAGGCCGTTGTGAACAACATAGGCATAGAGAGGAAATATGTAGTGCGACAGCGGCGTCTTGTACAGGCACGAGGGGTATACGATTGGAAGGAAATTGGTGATGAAATACATGGCGAATAATATAAAGGCGATAGACCCGACAATGGATGCAATCGACACTTGCATGGCAGTAGGAATATTACCAGACCCATTAAAACCACGCAAAGCGACGTGCTCATAAGGACGGATAATAATCCAATAATGAAACCTACACGCCACTTCCGCAGTCCCATGTATCGAAATTGACGAACCCGACATCTGTCCCGGGGCGTGCCAGATGGAACAGCCATGTACTCATGGATCCACTGTTTCGTTAAGACAGCAAACAGTGCGGTAGTGAGGCTGAACGAGAGGCTGGTGAACCACAGTCCATTTACTAACGAATCGGAAGTTGTGGGATGAAAGTCTGAGAATGGAGTAAGGCCGGAGCGGGGAACGTCGTTCACAATGGAACCATTGGCCGCTGCACGCTGGACGTCGATTAGCTCGAATAGGAGCGACGCCGTGACCTGACCGTAGTCGACTTGAAGGCTCTGCGACGTTTGAGCAACGAAGGTAGTGACCACAGCAGAGAAGAGACCAGCCTATTCTGCCATTAGAAAGGAAAGATTAAACCAGAATCTGTGCT
The DNA here is from genome assembly GCF_019112545.1 of Guyanagaster necrorhizus. Classification (NCBI taxonomy): domain Eukaryota; kingdom Fungi; phylum Basidiomycota; class Agaricomycetes; order Agaricales; family Physalacriaceae; genus Guyanagaster; species Guyanagaster necrorhizus. The sequence goes on from NW_025064903.1 coordinate 658,502, forward strand.
TACGAAAACTAGCAAAACATCTAATCCATCTCTCCATCCTTCTACCATCTCGATGTCAAATGTAGCGCACTCTTCAAGGTATGTTCTCCACACCCTGGCAGTCGGTCCCAATTCCTCGTACCGCTTGTCTTCGGGGAATTTCTGTTCGTAGTCGAACGGGTCATTGCCTTTTAATGATCAGTGAACTTTGTTACGCCAGAGACATGATCTATACGCACCTTTGACTACATATTCACGCATTTTCACACCCATCAGCCCTCTAGTAGAATTTCTCCGTCTGCGAGAAGAGTCATATGCGGGATTCTCGACCTCCGGCTGGTCATTGTCATGTTGGGTAGGCTCTTCAGATTTCTTCCCCTTTGTGTCGTCGAGTACATCCTGAGAGGAAGGCATGGTCGCAGAAGAGGATACAACGAGGCAGACAGCACGATAGGTGCCGATACAGCATGTTTGGGACAAGTCGTTCCAGAGCTCCAAATGAGTATATATTTGAACTCCGCACAGCTCGAGTCTGTGTGGACTGTCGTGTAACGCTACCTACCTACCGGTCCGATTTGTTGCTATGTGGGGCGCTGTGGGTCCAATTTTCCAAAGTAAAATAATAACAAACGAGTTCAAAGATTTTGTATTCAACACGACAAAACCCAGAATACATAACGACAAAAAACGAACGAAAGCAACGATTCTAAGAGGATGTACGTTACATATTCAAAGGCAAGGATAACAAAGGTAAACGAGTCATAGAAATAATTAATCAACGGAGTCCGTTTTTTTTATTCGTACACGTCGTTACGATGACTTCTCTTAGGTTTCATATGTGCAACCCCCAGTCCTGAACGTCGGCCTTCACTCCGCCGCTGCTCCCAGAATGGTCGTACATCCCCAACGCCCTTCCTAGCATCTCATCACTCAAACCCCTCAACCTCAAACATTTTTGGAATAACCGTTTCTCGACCCCCCATCCGACACGGCTAGCCACATGTTGTCCGGCAACGAGACGTTTGATCACTTTCGCCCGCATCCGTTGCTTGTGTACATTAATCAGTGGCTCTATCTGCATCCCAGGCGGAAGTGGCTGCAACGCGCCGAATACCTCGGGTTGAGAAAGCGTATCGTAACTGTATGTCACAAAATCGATAGACACAGGCGTAGTGGGAGACGTGGGGTCAATCAGATCCGGCAGGTGGGAATATTCCGTCAGCTGAGAAAGATATACCCCGATGAAAGGAATGCATTCCGTAATATCAGCCTGTTTGGCCGCAGTGCTGGTGCTATGTGTCGAATGCGTCGGCCTCGCTTTGGTGGATGCGCTGCTGGCTCTGTCGGTCCCATTCGCTGCATGAGCGTTGCCATTCGTAGTTCCGACTCCCCCACTAACGATGGACGGCGCATGTGAAGAGGGCTCAATTGGCTTCGCATCAACAATGGTGTCTACTGCACGTCGAATGTGCATGAAATTCCTGTCGCTCGTTGTCCACTCTTTCAAGTCATGGAACATCCGCTTGTCTTGATGCGGGAAGGTGTCCCACCTTCGCTTCATGGCTCGCTTTACCCAAGGGCTTTGCAAGGCGCTCACGATAGCGACAACGGTGTTATAGCTACCCATTTCGTACGATTTCTGTGCATGCCACATAAGGTTATTGGGTACTGTCGCAGTTGAAATGAACACTTACGATGGCGATCTTGAGGAACTTAGCAACCACCTTTAAACGCTCCATTGGGGGGGTCAACACAACTTCAGAGACCGTGAAATTAGCCATCAGATTGAACCTCGCCCTCACGGCTGCAAGCACACTCGTCTTCTCAGGGAACCTCCCTTCAGCCTTCCACCTCGCCCTGTCTTTGAGGTATTGCGCCCAATCCAACACATCTACCTCATTCTCCCGACCAATCCAATCGTCCAAGATGAGCTCTTCAAATTTGATGCTAATGAACAGTTCTCGATCAATCATACCAAAATGCTGAGCAAGACTTTCAGCCGTATAGCTGAGGATGAATGATTTATGAGAGCGGGGTGCTTCATGGGGAACGAACTTGGAAGAAAGGGGCACAGTTGTGTTGACGGAGGTAGAACTTGCGGAAGACGTGGTTATGGCATTAGATGACAAAGTTGATGGGAAACCATTTGGCATACGGCTCTGGAGGATTTCCAAAGGAACTGCATCCTCGGGAGCAGGCTTCGCTTGCGGAGGACGTTTAGAAGATTCCCCGGGGCATGGAATGCTATGTGATGCTTTTGTTGCTATCGGCGTTGTCGCAGCATCAGCCGTAGGACTATCAGCAGCGAGGAATTGTTCGGCATCCGTATATGATGAAGCAATGGAGGCAACATCGATATTATCAGACGGTGAACGTAAACCCCCCGTTTCATCTTCGCCCTCATTGCTGCCGTTATCTTCATCAGCTTCGTCATCATAGACCTCTTCATCAGAGAAACGTGGTTCCTCATCCTCATAATCACCAGTCGCCATGCGAGTTTGCATAGTCTTCACCCAATCGTCTACTTTCGATGCTTTCTCCTGCTGACGTTTGGGATTGATCTGACCCTCCAAGCGACGCAGGGCATCTTCTACATCACCAGCTTCGCCATCATCACTCAAAGAGTCGACGAGTGCATTAACCTGCCACTGCTGTATGTTCCTCCCGAGACCTACCCCAGATGCGGACGACGCAGCGGAACTCGCTTCTGATGCCACCGATTCATGCGATACTATTCCCATCGATGAAACGCTCTCTGACCGACGCACAAACTCAAAGTCTCGGCGTAAAGGTAACCTACGTAGAGGCTTTCGCAAACCTGGCGGTGAAGCGGGGGCCCCAGGAGCGTGCTCCGATGATGTATCCGATAGATCTAGCTCATCAATTGATTCGACGTCAAACTGCCAAGGAGACTGGAACGCCGGAAACTTGGCTGAGTTCCGATCGGCGGATAGAGGTTCACCGAATGAGTCCGTGGACGATGTTCGTGCCAGAGAGACGGTATCAGCTTCTGGTGTTTGAGGGGCCGGTTCATCGTCCATCGTAGAAGTGCTAGAAAATGATGTGGTGCCAGCATCAATATAGGAGGGTGAAGCCTCCGTGGATGTTGAAGGCGGCAAGACTGTAGCTTCTCCCGAAGATCTGTTGGCTCCATCGGACACATGAACGAGAGAATACGCAGGAATTGGAGAAGGTTCGGGAACCTGGAATGATACAGGAGTAGCTTCGGGTTTAGCCGTTACCGCAGAGGACGTAGGTGCAACGGTACTGGGATTGGAGGCTACATTTAAATTATCTGGCTGCGGCTCGATGAGCTTCAGATATTGCTCAACTCCACCTTGAACTTTCAATAGATCTCGAGAAACCGACAGTTCTAAATCAAATGCGGACACATGGGTATATGAGCCCAAAGGTGCTCGAGGGGTTGTCCTATTATTCAAGACACGCTTCCATCGACCGAGACGTCCGATCGTCTTCACCAAAGCAGTCTTCACGAACGCGCGGGATAATGCATTGTGATGGATAGGTAATGTCGCCGAGGTTTGCACGAACGGCACCGCAGCTTCTTCACCAGGATCAGAGTTGTGATCCGGTCGTGGCAATATAGATAACGATGAGAAAGCTATTGAGTTCGACCCTGGAGGTGATAGATTGGGACCGAGATGAATGTTGCTGATGTGTGCGTTGGGAGGATAGTTTGGTGCATATATAGGCACATCTTCATCCTCAGGTATGAAGTCCAAATCCAACTCGCCAACATCTTCTTCTCCGTGGAGTTTCTTAGTTGCCTCAGCAAACTTTTCTCCAAGTAAGTGCTCCTGTTTCCCTGAAGAGTGCTCTTGTTGAACGCTGGTGCTAGTCGGCCGGGATTTCGCTTTCGAAGAAGTACGTGTATGTGCTTTCTTACAGTCTTGTGCAATCTTCTTCAATTTCTTGACGATACTCTGAATAGAATATAGATGAGTTTTTCGCGTAAAGGATTTACGGAAAGAAGCCCACCAAGCCGTCACTATGCTTCTCCAGTATAGGATCGCGGATCAAAGCATTTAACCAACTCGCAAAAAGCAATCTCAACTCCCGATTCGGCAAAAAGTCTACGGTGAAGAAGGTCAAAAGCCAGTACCGAAAGGCAACAAATGTTCGGACGCGGACAATTCTTCGGACCATTTCGTCACTCGGTGAATTGTGTTTCTGAAGAGCCCAGTGAAATCGACAAATTAAAAGGTGACACAGATCAACGGCTCCGATATAAGTGCGGTAGGTGAGGAAGAAGTCCAGCAGCTCATCGTAGTTCAATTCGCTCGTCATTTGCGCGATCCATCGTTCGATGGATGCAGCTACAAGAATTTTCTGGAACTCCTGCGTTGGCGCAATTTTTAACTTGGACACTTCTGGACTCTTTCCCTTGCGACTGCGGCGTCCCGAAAGGCTCGAGGCAGACGAGTAGCTGTCCTGCGAAACAGACCTATCGTCGCCATCATACCTAACTTCGGCCCATATGACAAACCGAGGATCATTACGCGGTGCAGCTATATTGCCCTCAGAGAGTGACAGTCTGATAACTGCGGTCTCTTCAGCTTGAGAGGAGAGCTTATCAATAAGCGGAACTCCCCGATATGTCTGAATGACATCAAAAACGTCAGTCGAAAAGCGAGAATGTATGGCCGTCTCGGAGCTAGGCATATATGGATCCGGTCCGGATTCCACGTCCACGACATCGGGCGGTCGTAGGCGGATAGCAGAGGGAGAGCGAGTGAGCTCTTTTTGCTGGGAGGATAACTCTGATATTATAGGGGAGATGGGCGTATTGCTTGTAGATGCTACTTTGCTCGGACACTCGGTCTGGCGAGCTGTTAACCCAGATTCAAAAGACTGCATCTCGCGTAGATGCCGGGTGGAGCGCAGGCGGTCGAGACCGGGTTTTCGCGGTGAATCGAAGTGTACTCCGGGTCCAAAGGGGTGTATGATAGGTGTAACAGGAACGGATAGGACAGAGGGACTAATGTCAACGTCCGAGTCCTCAAAGCTGTGGGATGATGATGCGCTCAAAGATTCCAATGATGTTGTCCAATCCATGACTTGGCCAAACAGGTCCATCCCTCCGTTATTAAGGGAGGCGTCAATTTCCGGGAGTCGAGGGGCATCAGCGGAGGTGACACTATTAGAATGTGGGCGAGTAAGCAGAGATTCCCCGTCCTGTGCACGGGGATTGTTCATGTCCGGTATCGACCGCGTCTTCCTCAATTTCCTAGGTCCGGTAAAGCTCATCGTTGTTGCTGTTGTGGAACCGCTATTTCTGAACAAATTCGGAAGCGCATGTACACTCATCCGTGAACGGCGCTTCGACCGGCTTCGATGAGACTGCGGGAACTTGTTGGCCGGTTTCCGCTGAATCGTGAATTCTACGTCGGCTGCTGAGGCAGCAGGAGCTGACTGATCTCGATGACTGCAATAGACGCCGTTGGTTGTAATATTTAGAAACAGGCAAATAACACACACCCAACTCGAAACATCTGTTTCCCGTGTTGATTCACGAAAGCTGTGATAGCGTACGGTGACCTCACGTCTTTCCCTACACCGTAATGTTGGTCATACCGTCGCTTCAGCTCGCGTGCTGCGGGTCCGGAAGATGTTTCTACAAAGCTTCCATCGGCTAAACGGCGTTCATCAGTCGATGAAGAAATCTTTGAATGGACCTAGCGTGAAACGAATTTTACTCACGAGCAATAGATATATCAGCAGTAGCAATGTCTGCAGGCAGCGGACCCAAACTCGTTCTCTCGTCAGAAGAGTCTGGATAGGTGAAGGAGGCTTGAGATACGTTTGTCGACGGTGTTGGTATCGGAAGTAGTTGAGAAGAGCTGGTCGAGGAAGTAGGTGACTGTGCCGCGGACGAGGAGGGTGATGGTACAGGTACGATAGTGGACAGATCTGGCATAGTGTTACGGCTAGACGATGCTTGTGGTGGTCCTGCACGCAAATGGTCGTCAACGCCTGGATTTGAAGGCCCGCCCAGACTGGTCATGATGGGATGTGTATGCAAGAATTACAGTGACAAATGCGGAGGCAAAGACGAGAAACTATTGAAACATTCTATACACAGACTGAATATATCGCAGGAGGCGTCGTTAATTTGGTTTACAGCTCGTGAGGAGATAATGAAGGCGAATTGGCGCTGAGGTAGTAGGGTAGCGGGCTCGACAGAACAGATATTGACAGTCAAGGAGGAAAGGCGTTATTGCGTAAGCGAAGAGGTCGTCGTCGTAATCAGCGATGTCCGCCGTTGTCCGCCGCGGTCGTCGTCGATGATGATGATGGTGGTGGTGGTGGTAGATGGTCAAGATTCAATTTGAGACGACAGAAAACAAAAGGGAATGCACGTGATCCCACTTCGCGTCCACGGAATTTTCTGTCATTTCTCTTTGCCACCTACCACCACTATCAACACCGACGCAATGTCCATCGTTACGATAAGAGTACGTATTTATCTCTTAGCGAACTTGGAGATACCTAATATCTTTTCAGAACGTCGAATTCATCAACAATCCAGCTCGATTTTCCGACGTGTATCGCTTTCGGGTTACCTTTGAGTGTATAGCACCTCTGAAAGACGGTACAGTGGCATCCCGAATGTCAGTCGCGTTCATTTTAGACTCATTTTACTCTCAGACCTCGAATGGAAGCTCATTTACGTGTCGTCTCCCGGCAACGAAGAGCTGGACCAAGAACTTGACGATTGTCTCGTTGGACCTGTGCCATCCGGCGTCAACTCATTCGAATTCGAAGGCTCTCCTCCGGATCCCTCAAAAATACCCTTAGAAGATGTTCTTGGAGTGGCAGCTCTAATCCTGACGGGTTCTTACAAGGACCAAGAGTTTGTTCGGGTGGGATATTACCAGAACACGGAGTATGACAACGAAGAGATGAAAGAGACACCCCCATCAAAAGTCATGTTCGAGCGGTTGGTGAGAGATATCAGTCTCAAGCCCCGTGTTACGCGATTTCAGATAAAATGGTGCGTTTGCGGCTGCCACTCGGACTATTCATCTACTCATGTTTCTTTAGGGATGTTGCACCCCCGCGACAAGAGGGTGTGGCTACTGGTGCTGCCGCATCTGCTCCTGTCCCTTCTGCCGACGACCTAGATGGTTCTGGGGAAACACCAGCACCCAACGGTGCTCCTTCGTAGCATCGATCATGCCAATCATTTGTACTTCGAGTCGTAGAGGGTGTAAGTTGTGTGCTTCGAGTTGCTGTATATCCCCTTCCTGGTCCTGCTGTAGCATATTTGAAGATTGGTATCGACATTGTTTCTCTTCAGTGACCGCCTTGGGTCTACGAGAGGTCTTCATCATGACGCTGAATGTGCCTGAAGTTTTCTCTCCCGCGTTTGATACGCTTAAAGCCTCTTAATTGCCTAGGGCGACAGTCGATTGACATTTTCTAGGTAGGCTCACATGACCGACCTGATAGATCGATGCTAAAAATTCTGCTGCTGCCGCAATGGACATGGATAATGACTTTCTTGCGGATCCGATTAATGCTTGCATCAAATGTAGGTAGCAACGCACCATCGGTATGGCATCCTGAAAAACCGAAAGCCTAGCAGAGAATCATTAGCTCTGAGTGCTACTTTGTAAAGTCTAGCGACTGGCTGACTGGTGAATTTTATTTTGGTCTGGCAGAACGGAATGCACCATCGGTACGGCTTAGATCAGTTATCGTTTCGAACGGGCTATCGTACACTTAACGATGCATTCCCAGGACTCTGAAAATTTTTCAAGTGTGGTTTATTCACAGATCTCTCCGCATGGGAAAAAAACGGCTTCCATTGCATTCTTAGATACTGAAACTGGCCTCATGCCACTAAGGATACGCAGATTATATCACTCCTACGATATCTTGAATATCTCCGCAATCTAGAAGAACATCACTATGATCACCTGGCACTGGGTAGCAGGTCTCTCCACTTTGCAAGAAATGTACCATGGTACGACGATGTCATCACAGTAAGCGACCGACTCCCTCTCGAGGTGCCCAGTTTCCATGTACTTGCCGACGCGAAGGGTGTTTGCCTCATATGCATCTGAAGTGGGGAAGCTCGCCAGTAAATGGTTACTGGAACGACTGAATCATACTTGCCCTCACAGACACCTTGACACAATAAACCAGCATGGGAGGTGGCTTAGAAAATGTACTTTCCAGTATCCGCTTATCGTCATGCGCTAGCCTCGATTGTGTTCTCAACACACAGACGTGAACATATTGAGATGTGCTGACACCTGGAGGGTATTAGTATCAGTCTATCGAGACTGTCGCCTTTGTAGATTGTGCAAACTGCTACTACTTATGCAATTTCATATACAGTGTCCTCCCGGGCCTTCCAGATATCGATGTACCGGACCCTAGCGCGATCTTGTTATTGTCCCCACCTTGCTGTGTGCTTTTACTCGGCAGCTATTCGTAGCGGTTTAGCACGCGAGTTTGCATGGCACAACAAGAAGAAGCTTGGTCTGGGCGTCGCACAAGTGATGGTGGTTATGTAGGTCATTGTATAGATCGCCATTACTCAGTGTACGTAATGTCTGGAACCGGCGTTCACTGTGTGGACACTGCCGTCACCCATGTAATCTATAGTACCTGGACATTGAACTGAAGGGTATTCTGTGGAAAGGTATCCAGTCGGTGATGTGTAACGAATGAAGTAAATGTACAAGAATCGGTATACTTATTTTCTTGCACAAAAATTAACCTCTTGGAAAACATCAACAGAAAACATCCTCACCTTGGGAAGAAATATCAACATTCTTCAACTTTCCTCCAACTCTCCGACGACCCCTGCTGTCTCTCCTGCACGCTCCTAAAGACAAGCGCTAGCAAGACAGCTACTTCCACCGGCGCAATAACACACTGTACAACAAGGATCCATAACTCCTGTGTTTCCTCCTCAATAGCCCTGGTCCCAAGCAAGACCGTCACCAACAGAACGGTCGTGAAGGCTCCCAACCACATCGCCCCTACCACCGCCCCACACACAATACTCCCCATCGTCGTCGACGACGCAGGGTCTAAGCGGGCGCTATTACGATACTCCAAAGTAAGGATCGTCGCATGATACGCGAGGGTAACCCCATAGACCGCTGGGATCGTGAAGAACGAGTCATACCCCAGATGCAGCATGGAAAATATGAAAACGATGCTGGAGATAAGGAGCGATGCGCATGTCAACAAGAACAGCGGCGGCCCGCATCCGCGTGTAAAATTTGGCATCGATAGCTGGGCGCTCAACGCTTAGTAGTAGTAGTACAAGATTCTGAACGTGTGGAAGAGTAGACACCGCGTGTCGCCCTATATACCGAAAGCGGCGATGATTTCGTTTCCATCTCGTCAAGATAGATAATCCTACAAAAACATGGCAACGTTGTGATGACGTCGGATCCACTGCCCACAGTAGCTGTGCACCTTGCGCTTGGTTGCTGACTTGCGTGGGTTGATAGTCTTCTAGGGGGAAACGCAGAATGGTCCATCAGCATTCATTGATCCCAGTCCAAGCCGCAGCCGCACACATTTGGAGTTCCGATCGTGATGGTAGCAAGAAGCAGATAAATGGAAGTCGAAGGAAATGGTTCTGTACTTTCCAAGGGTCATGAGTTTCCGTCGAAACGGTTTGCAATTACACCAATAACAGGCATGACGATTACTTGTACACATGTTGCTTTTTGAACGTTTCTAGGTCTACACAACTCGACTTCGATATACCAAAACATAGGCGGAGGAATCCTCCCCGCCGCCGTCCAGAGTACCCAATTTGTCCTTGGGGAACACGGATACTTTGTCGTCGTCAAACTTGTACCAATCTTCATCGGCTTCGATGCTATCGAGAGCGTTAACATCCATGTCGGTGACCGGAGCTGTACAAAAGCATATAAACAAATGTCTATCTGTGAAATAAGACGGACGTACCTCCAGAGTACGACGGATCATGGAACACGCTTTTCTTAGCGAATCCAATATAATGACCGGAGTCTGCAGCCGCGCCTTTGTGCGTCACAATGGCTTGAAATACAATAGTTAGTCAAGTAATTCAACGGAGGCATGACGACACTTACCCACGAGATCATACAATCCACTCCAACTGGCTCCGGTATCAGCTTTGATGGCGGGATCCACAAGGTTATCAATCTCTTCTCGTTCTTTTGCTCTCTTCACTGATTCCGGTTCCCCGTCATCGATATCCATGGCTTGAGCTTCCGTACCACCGGCCAAACCCCGACGCCTCAGTCGAGCTTTCCGTCGTTCCGCTCGACTCTTGTCGATCTCCACTAGACGTCGGTTCACCGTCGTAAGTTTGCTTTTGAGATCTTCCGAAACAATTTCCAGAGCATCATAAGTAGTCGGGAACTTGACTTTACGCTGTAGTCAAGTTAGACAGTGAGTGGAGACACAGAGATTTCGCGTACCATGATCTTCGCTTTGCGTCCAACATCAGCCCTCCACGCGAATCGGACCATGTGAACAGTAAGGTACGCAGGTAGACGCGTAAGGCACGCGGTTTGGATATACGACGCGTCATGCCCGAGACTAGGGGAGTGTTTTGTTAGGGTTGTCTTCAGTGACTACCTGTGACATTAGCACGCCACAATTGCATGAAATAGTACAAAAACTCACGTTAGAGATTCCGGTAGCCATGTAGTTCGTATTAATTGATATATGGCACTCTAACTTCATGACCTTCTCGGTGGTAATGGTAGGAGGTTCGGGTGTTTCTGATGGATCGACTTCGAGTTTTGTCACTCGCTGGATCTCACCGGCCATCCATTGATCAAGGAACTTCTTGCTTGGATCATCCGAGTCGGGGACTTCACGCAGAGAGTTGAGGATCTGGCTGTAGGCTTCTTCCGCGTCTTGCTGGGCGAACCCACGAGCAATGCCACCACTGGCGCCGCTTCTGTCTATTTCGCCAAACTGGGGATGTGTTTGACGAAGAGCGGTCAGGAAAGCATAGGGAACAACAGGTTCGGTGGTACGAGACATGTCGTTGTAAAGGTCGCGAATGGTCAATACGAGGGGTGGCGTAGTGGATGCCTTATTGAGTGCCAATTGGAGAGGTGGTATCGCCCGGATAGCTTGAATCGTAGAGTTCATGTAACAGGTATTTCCTAAGCTAAGGAGGTTCAGTAGGAGGATATGACAAGGCTGAAAGGTAAAGAAGTACTTTTTGAGGCCCACAGGCATCGCCAGTGCCTCTGCAAGTTCGGAGTCTTCCATATCTGCAACGAGACAGTCGTTAGACCGTGTCACTGTCATTGAGAGCATATTATCCCACCTTCGAGGAAAGTAATAGGCTTCTCCGGAGGCTTGGGTAGTTCTCCAGCAGCGCCAATAACCATGAACGTCTGTCCAGCCTTGGGGTTGATCTTTTTCCAGTCTGTGTCGTCCTAGCGGCCAATCAGTCTGACATCGATGAAGGATTTTATGTAGGCGCCTGACCTTGAGAACGCCACCTTTCACCATGACCTTCATACGGTCCACTGGGACTCCAGTGACCTGGTAAATTGCCTCCTTGAAGTGCAAAGGCGGTATCTCAGGATTGAGGACGACATTGAGTGTCTTGCCAGCGTGCTTGACGTTCACGTCCATTCTTACGCGTCGTCAGTCACAGTCACGGCGAGAATATATGACATCTGTGACCTCTCGGTAATTGCCGAATCAATGCTGCAGGAAATCTCTTCCGAATTTTTCGAGTCTGGTGTAGTATTTCATACTGCACGATTACCAGAGATATACAACTATCTGTTCTTGGAATTTTCGTCCCAGCTTCCAGGTAGTCCCAAAATGGATATGTGACGTCACACTATTACGATATACTCCCTGCCGCACAGCCTGACGTATACGTGTTTCTCTTTCATCTTTACCATGACCATCTATTACTCTCTCACTTTCTTCTTGCTTGCCGCAGAAATGGGTACCTTTTGCCTCATTGTTCTGCCTCTGCCACACACCGTCAAGAAGCGCGTTTTCAGCTTTCTATCAACCTCGCCCTTTGTCGCAAAAATCGCCTATGCCTTGAAGATATCTTTCATCTTCGTAGGAATCTTATTCTTCGATGCTCTTCAACGAATGTTCCGTGTTACCGCGGAAGCTGAGCTCGCAAAATCGGGTCAGCAGGGTGTTTCGGACGTGCGCACAGAGACCAACCTTGCGGCACGTAAATTCTAGTACGTGCCTCGACTCGATGTGGAACGTGGTCTGACGTGTTTCTTTACTGCAGCTCTCAAAGAAACGTGTACCTTACCGGGTTTACCCTGTTCTTGTCCCTCGTTCTCACGCGCACCTTTTCCATCATTCTCGATCTCATTCAAGCCCAGGACGAGTTGCTGAAACACAACGTGAGCCACTGTTTTTTTTACCTTTTAAAGTTGCTTTTAAAGTTATGCCTAAAATGTCGTTAGGGCGAACTCGATTCATCGAAGGAGCTGGAGAAACTGCGAAAGAAAGCAGACGAATCGGTATGCCACTCACTGTTCTGTTGACCCCACCTCACTCACTTTTTTTTAGGATACCTTGAAGCGTGACTTAGAGAAGGCACACCGAGACCTCGAGACTCTCAAATCCCAAGCTCTCTCTCAGGCAGCAGAGTATGACCGCCTGTCCGATGACTACAACAAGGCATCCGGATCGTCTCCCAGGAGCAAGTCAGATTGAGTGGCACTCCTAGAAGTTCCAGTATGCACTTCTACAATCCTTTTCTTATTGTCGCAGAACAGGAGATGTACGATGACATTGTACATATGTGCAATCGTGACTGAAGGAGTGGGAGAATGATAATAGAAGATTGGATACATCCGCACCTACAAATGTAAATAGACAACAACAATCATCTTGTCTCAATCTTCTTCGATATTCTCACTCTCGACCGCACTTAGAAAGTATAACCTACCATTGGAGTCGTTCAAGGCGTGCATCAAGAATGAAAGGTAATATTCTCTTCTTGAAAATAAAGTAAAGTCTTACGGAAAGCCAGGAAAACGACCTGTCTGACGAACAGAGGCTTCCTGAAGACAATCAATTATGAAGAACTGGGCTGGCAGCCCGGGTATGGAGAACATACCTCGAAGAATGTGCAGCATTTGACCATGAAATAGTAGTCGGGTGGAAGGATGGCTTAGATGTGTTGCTCGTCTTCGTGTGTCTCAGGCCACCGTACATACGGCCTCCTCGCTAATTCGGTCTTTTCTCAGCAGTGGTTACGATCTTCGTTGAGCGAACGTCGCAGAGCTTACAGCTCGATTACCCAGGTCACGGCCTCGCTTCTATACGAACTGGTTAGCACTAGCGGGCAACTGTAGATGATGCCCTTGCGGACGATATTCCTCGCTCGGCTCTCATGCCTTCCTCCGATTTTCGGCCTGCAGCGTCCGAACTGTGTTGGTTTACAAGCCTCTCAGTATCGCTACCGCACTGGTCGCCGTGCTAGCGAAACATTGGATTCAGCAGCACATGTCCGTTCCATCTGGAACGCCTCGCGACCGTTGCTGCGTACGCTGGTTCCCATACATGCCTCCGGGAATTGTGCGCGCCCCTCATCATTGGATCCCACCCTGTCTGATGAGCGCGTCTTTTGGGATTTTTCTCGCTGGCCTGGTAGTACTTTCGGTGCCGCTACGTCTATAAGTCGCGTCCTTAGTTGGGGCTGTTACGTTCACTATGTTCTTAGGATACTCAATCACCAACTTTCTTCTCGTTCTCTGTCCATCATGCCCTTACAAGTCTCCGCTATTCCCATATATGTTTTCTCTTTACACACATTTCATTCGCAATAGCCCGCACAATTGGCTCGTCGTATCCATCTTGAAAACGAGAGCAACGGAGCGTTCGTACTGTCAAAGATGCAGGACAAGATGCTAGATGTAGTGCTGAGGGCGCGGGTGTCTATGCTTTATCATGGCTGTTCTCTATGTCATCCGGTCGCAGCGTCCAAAGCATTGTCTCTCAGTCCATCGGTGCACTACTGCTAAAGTCCGTGGACTTGTTGGGGCAGCACACGAAGAGTGTCTTTTTAACGTGTGTCGAGGTTATCGACAACGGTGTTAGTACTCGATCTGTCCTTGAACCGATTCAACAAGCCAAGGCCAAGCTTTCGATTCGTGCTACCTTCGACCTCCATTTCGGTTTTCGTGGGCCCATCATCCTTGCTATCATACTGGCCTGCTCATTACTGTGTACTTTTGTACATCTACAGGAAGCCAAAAGAGACTATACTGAAATAGAGGAAATGACATTTTGGAATCTATGGGGGCTGGTCCGAACTCAGAGGATCCATAGTGAAAGATATTACATAAGCTTCACAGATGGAAAAATGTTGTATTTTTTGAAGTCAAAGCAAGGCACAGAAATTTGAAAGAAGATCCAGCAGTATCAAAAATACATCGAAGTCCACAAAGGAAAGGATCTGAAGTTTATAAGGATTGACAATGGAAAGAAATATAGCAATAAAGAGGTAAAGGAATACCTCTAGGACAATAGCATACAGTTGGAATTGACTGCAGCATACTCTTCATCTCAAAATAGAGTTGCTGAGAGAATAAATCAGACTCTTATGGAGCATGCATATGCTATGCTAGAAGAACATCACTTACCAAAGTTTCTATGGCCTGAGGCAGTGGCATATGCCACATACCTGAAGAACCAATCACTAACCAGGGCCATCAAAAATGATCTGACCTCAGAAGAAGTGTTCCAGAGCATGAAACCAGATATTTCAGCACTCCAGGAATTCAGAGTAAAGTGCTAGGTGTTGCAGCAAGACAACAAGAGGTCAAAACTAGACCCAAAGTCAAGGAAATTTATTTTTACAGATCTTACAGATGAATCCAGGGCCTGAAGATATTACAACTCTCAAACCAGGCAGATTCAGACCTCAAGAAATGTTATATTTCCTGAAAGCAACACTACAGAGCCTATAGACACTGACTATATAGTCCTCCACTTTTCATTACTTGAGAAGGAGTCAGAGAGCAAAGTCAAGCAGACTCTGAATGGAAATAATAGCATTTTGGATGATTCCATGGATGCTGGAAATGCCAAATCAAAAGGGAAAACAGCCTCTGATGTGCCATCAATCAAATCAAAGTTTCCAATATGGTATAGAAAAGTGATTGAGCCACATGATAAATCAGCCTGGATTGCATAAAAGACTCAACTGAGTTACCAAACACTTCATAATCCAAGTGCACAAGCTGTGAAAACATCAGAACAACAGAGTACCTCAGAAGAATCATCTTTAGAAGCTGAAAATATTGCAATAGACTATGCATGCATTGGGGAGACTGCAGACAACCTCAGTGATGAGTCATTAAGCCTTGAAAAAGCCAAGACAAGACCAGACTAGTATCATTAGAAGAAAGCAATGGATGAAGAATACAATCTATTGACTTCCCTAGGCATATGGCAGCTGGAAGAATTACCCAAAGACAGATCACTTGTGGATTGCAAGTGGACTTACAGATTGAAAAGAGATGATAATGGGAAAATCATCAGATACAAGGCCAGACTTTTTGCAAAAGGATTTTCACAGGTATCTGATATTGATTTCTTCAAAACATATGCACCTATTGTCAGGCTGGACACATTCTGCCTACTTACAGCAATTGCTGCTCAAAGAAATCTAATCCAAATTAATGTTGTATGAACTCAAGCAATTTAGCTAAGTTTGGAACAAATTAAATGCTACATTTTTGAGACTTGGATACACCAGATTGATCAGTGATCAATATGTGTATATCAGACAAATGATTTCTGGTCCTATAATTATAGCTGTACATATTGATGATATGATATTGCTTGCCTCAGATGATGAAACCATGCTTAAAATGAAAGAAGAGCTTAAAAAGAAGCTAAATGTCACAGACATGAGGGAGATTCAATATATATTGGGCATGAAGATAGACAGAAATTGGGACAAGAGCACTATCACTCTATCTCAGAAGGTATATATTCTCAAAGTACTTGAGCAAGTGAGTATGAATGACTGCAAACTGGTTAAAATATCTATGGACCCAAATGTATGGCTAGAGAAAATTCCAACAGAAGACCCAAAAGGTGTTGACACAGCCACCAGGCAATATTACCATCCTGGTGTTAGATCACTAATGTATGTAGCCAATGGATCTCAGCCTGACATTGCACATGCTGTCACCAAATTAAGCAAGTATATGCAAAATCTGGCTGCTGAGCATGTCACAGCCTTGAAGCAAGTTTTCTGCTATCTAAAGAGGACTCTAGACTTTGGAATCACATATGGAGAGACTATGAATGAGGTGATACCTTATTCAGACTCAGACTGGAGAGAAGACAGAACAGATAGAAGATCAACATCTGATTATGTCTGTACCTATGCAGGAGGAGCTGTTACTTGGAGCTCAAAGAAACAGTCCACTGTAGCCTTATCTACTATAGAAGCAGAATATATGACCCTTGCACATATAACCCAGAAAGTAATTTGGCTATGAGCACTCTTAACCAAATTAGGATTGCCACCTTATGAAGTGATGACTATTTTTATTGACAATCAATCAGCAATCAAATTTGCTGAGAACCCTATATTCTATGCATGATTGAAGCATATAGACATATAGCACCACTTCATTTGTGAGCATATGGCTTCAAACAAAGTCAAAGTTCAGCACTGCATATCAGAGGAGAATTTAGCAGATATATTCATTAAAAGCCTACTAAGACCATTACATGAGTATCTATCTGCAGGTATTCTAGGAACTTGGAATTGAGAGGGAGTGTTGGGATAGCAATTCTGAGTGAGTACAAGAATGTACTTGAAGATACAATGCCAGTCAGTGGCAGCTGACTTAGATCATGATCCAGACTTATTTAGTATTTCATAGAAAGATCTCAAAGTAGTACAGAATGTATTTAAGTAGAATGTCTCTCTCTCTCAAGACCAATTCTAATCCTCTGTACATTACTCTGCTCTCTACTTACAACACAGTGAATTGGTGACACCTATCAAGCCTTGACAATGGAGTACTTTCTATATCATTCAAAGAGAAGTTCTCTAGCAGGCAATCCAGAATTCCCATCATTCTCAACACAATCAACATGCACCAATGCACCCTTGAAATGATCAGAAAGAGTGTAGGTGAAATGTCCTTCCACATACTTGTAAGCATCAAGGCAAGTGCTGAGAGTCAGGATTGGCAGAGGGTGGCAAATGAGTAGCTCTTTGTTGGCCAGGAGCTTTTGCCAGCAAAAGAGATATGCCAGATCTAGATGCACTTTTGTGTACTCCAGGACATCAGAAATTTTGGCAAGCTCTTCTGAAGTCATGGAAGTGGGAAGGCTGACTGATGGTTCAAAAATGTCCTCCCATATTGGCACGAAGAGGCCTATAGGCTCGACGCCATACCAAGGCACTGGCGGCAGGTTTACATATGTTTGACCTTGATACGCGGTGAGATCTTGAGGCCATGCCGTTTGTGAAGCCGTCATCTTTTGCTGCATTGAAGCCCTCGTTTCAAAGCGTGGTCTGGCATATAAGATTGTAGTACATTTGTACTTGGTTGTACTTGGATGCCGGTGCTAGATATTGTTTCAGTTTATTCAGAGTCGCAAGTACTGTAGAAGGGAAGTTGGGAAGGCGGCATATTGGCTGCCGGCACAATGCTTTTACCGCATTAGTAGAACGATCCAGACGGCAATTTTCGTCAGAAAGATGCCGGCATTTGCGACTAACGTGAACATTCACGGTGTCTGTTGATACTAATATCACCGAACACTGGATGGTCGCTTACGACACCGCCTTTTCTGCTCCACTCAACACCGATGCCTTCCGTCCATCCTGCAGAGGATGGAGATGGCGAAAACCCAGGGATTCCGCCCATGAATGCCCAAGGGATACCAGATGAATCTGATGACTCTGAGCACGTTGTCCAGCCTGGAACGACGGCTAATCCCCCTCAGCGACAGAAGAAGGCAGCTCGCAGTGTATTTGGGGTGCAGCAACGTGAATTCAAGGTCGGAGGTGCGTTACCATGTTCTTTTTACTTGCCGCACATCTCACTGAAAGTGAAGGGAATGACCCGTCCGACTATGAACAAAAATTTCCGGAAGATAAACAGCACGAGGAACTGGGTCCGCTTGCTAGAGTATGGCGTACATACCTTGAAGAGTGTGATGCATTTGACAAGGAGATGTTGGATGAATGGAGGGATGGACTAGATGTTTTCCTGGTTTTCGTGAGTGCGAATACTGCAATTCGAATTTTCCTTTGTTGACGACTGAATGAAAGGCTGGTCTCTTCGCTGCCGTGGTCACTACGTTCGTTGCTCAGACATCGCAGAGCCTTCAAGTCGACTACGGTCAAGTCACGGCGACACTTGTGTACGAGCTCATCGACGTCCAGCGTGCGGCGGCCAATGGCTCCTCCGTGAACGACGTTCCCCGTTCAGACCTTACTCCGTTTTCGACATTTAGTCCCGCGACATCTGATGTGTTAGTCAACGGACTGTGGTTTACCAGTCTCTCATTCAGTTTGACAACCGCACTATTTGCTGTCCTGACAAAACAATGGATTCACCAGTATGTCACCGTTCCGTCGGGGACACCACGGGACAAGTGCCGTGTACGTCAATTCCGGTACATGGGGCTCCAGCAGTGGAGTGTGGGTCTCATCATTGGGTTGTTACCTGTTCTGTTGAGCGCGTCAGTTGGAATGTTTTTTCTAGGTCTGGTTATTTTTTTAGTCCCACTGAAAGTGTCAATTGCATATGTTGTCGGGATCATCGCCTCTGTGTCCTTCGCTGCGTATTTCATCACGAATTTCCTTCCGATTTGGTACGCTTCATGCCCGTACAAGACGCCATTGTCGCATTATGTGTTCCTTCTCTATGCCTATCTCGCTCATCTCATATCCCCGGTCTCTTGCTCGGCACCATTGTCGAGGCCTCGGGCCATCCACTCACTGCGAGACGTTGAGCTTGTAGCTGTGAAGTCCTGTGCGGATGACATCGATGTATATGCATTGGCCTGGTTGTTCGGCATGTCGTCCAACCCTAGTGTACAGAACATTGTTGTACAATCAACCAGTGCTTTACCGCTGAGGTCAGTGGAATCTCTAAAACAACATGTGAAGGGATTTTTGGACATATACAATACCCTCATTGAACGCATGCCAGATCATCCTCAAGAAAGTGTGCTCGATCGCCTTGTTCGCACAAGTCTCCGCTTCGACGTCCATGCATACTACTTGTGGTCCATAAACCGAAAAACGGAAAATGATGAATTCTCCCCAGGGGTCTATGCGGAGCTTTTGTGTATCCGGAGCCAGTATGGTACTTCAAGTTCGAAAGAGGTCGCGGCACTGGTGAAAACTCAATTGACTTTTTCCGGACATGAACATCTGCATCTGCAGCCGATTGTATGGGTCTATTTGCTCCAGAGATTGCCACCCTTTGATGTACATGATGGTCTCCTTCAAATGTTCTTCCATGCAATTCCCTCAACCTACTGGCATGCGAACTATGTCCCGCCTCCTCTTTTCCTGGCAAGGGACGGACTGAAGATTTGTTTGACTGGCGACTCCAGAGATCATGACGTGGTTGATCTTCCAACAGCTGTTGAAACGTATCTGTATCCCTACGTTGCCGATGTCATATTGCGCCGTTTCAGGGGTGTGGAAGACAGTGTTTTCGATTCTGATCCCGCCGACGAATTTCCCACACCTCAGGATTCTCGACTATGCACACTTTTGACGATAGCTGGCTCTCCTTCTATGGAAATGGCAGCTGTCAACAATTCTCACATTGATACTTTTCTTGGAACGGTTATTAAAGAAATTGGAGTGTATATGGGTGTTGGTTCATCCCAGTTATATGATGATCCAGGGTACAACAAGATGCCTTCTTTCAGACTAGATTGCAATCGCTATGCAGTTCTGAAGCTGCTGTATACATTGGTGTCATCTGAGGACTTCAGTGGCAGCACCTTGATGACAAGTGGAGATCAGAGAATCTTGTTGGTGATTTTTCTTCGTGTACTCAAACCGACGTTTCCTCGACCTCGATTTCTTCCCGACTCAGAGGACTGGTGCACCCCATACATGGCTTCCAACTTTGCCCGAATCGCTTTCCAGGATAATCCATGGATAGTTCAATATGAACCCAAATACCTCTCTCACTTTAAACTGGCAGCAGAACTCGCTACTTTTTTCTTCCAGTTCCCCCCCATCATGGAGGAGGTCTTTTCTCATGTCGTTTCACAGCGTCTTCTTGACCAGATATTATATAACACTAATCTGGCATTAGCTGATCCGGCATTCTTACCTGATCTGCCGATAATCCTTCATGCCTTTATCAACGGGCTGGCATCAAACTCTGTGATCTCCCAAATGTCCACTGACTACCTCTTTGAATCCGACATCCTCTTCAGGGCTTGTACAGTACTTGTTTCATGGGACAAAGCTGACAGCCTCCGTCGTCTCACCCTTCTTCGTCCAGCAAATGATCCCGCTTGGCCTGAGTGCCTGCAGAAGCTCGACACCGTTTCTGAGCAGTGGCCGAGTTTCATGGAGAATCACGCTTGTACTATTGCAGGCTTCAGGGGATTCATTGAAGGAGGTTGTGTGGGAGACTTTGGACTGGGTGGGTGTCCACCGGGACAAGCTCCGGATAAAGAGAAGTTGAAGTTGCCACAAAAGCATTGGCATCGGCTGCGGCGGCCTCGCAGTAGTGGGGTGACAGTGGAGGGAACGATGCACAATGGTAGTAAGTGTGAATAGATTGTATTCCTAGATAATGTATGTATTGATGTCTCATGCATTCCCGAGTATCTGTATTACATAGTGTTTATTTATGAAAACATGTCGTGGTTGAATCCACCTCAAACTTTGTGAACAACTGATTAACAATTGACTATTGACTACCCGAATATGATGTTAGATCAAGTCTTGGTTGAGCATTTGATAGTAGAAATTGGTGCGGAAATAAATCTACTGACCTTTGTCTGCTACTCGACGTGTCGTTACACGTGTAAGGCTGCAGATCAGCCATCTTGCGGGTACATGTCAGAGAATTTGGACAACAACGTCAAACAATCATTTGACCATCATCAACCCAAGGCCTATCGTTGCCTCTCTCTATCAGATATGTGTAGTGTTTATATTTCGTCCTGAATAACTACGGATTAATAAGCGTTCAACTTCAGCCATGGATAGCCTTCCCCAAGAACTCACGGACGCCATAGTGCGCATCCTTAGCAACGACCGTCGCAGTCTTTGCGCAATTTTATCTGTACCGCGCTCCCTACGTTCTCAAGCGAGAGTCCTTTTTTTCCGTATTGTCTACCTTAAGAAAGAACGGCTTTCTTTAACCTGTGTGCGATGTAACCGGATATTCCACATCTGGTGAAGGATCTATTCGTGGCCCTACCCTTCACTATGGAACACAGATACAGTCTTGATCGACTCCTAGAGTGTTATCCTCTTTCCAATGTCCGAAGACTCACCATAGAACATCGGATTCGGTGCTCCAGCATCAAAAACGACGTTCCCAGCGCCTTGTTATCGTATCCTCTGACCTCACTGACGCTCAACATTCAATTGCACCGGTATGAGGATCTGTATGAGCTTCTGATGTGTTATCCAACTCTCAAACATCTTGACACTTCTTTCGCCGATGTTTTGGATATGAATCGTATGACGGGAATGGACTCAGAGAGGATCAAGGTCAACCAGGGCGCGATCCTCTCAATCCAAGACTTGTCCACCTCGAGTTCCATCCTCCACCTCTGTTCGTCCATACAGCTATTTGTGGTGGTAGAATGGTACCCAAGGAAACCTGACGCAGATTTGTTGGAAATAACGCGGCGGTTCATCTGCAATGCGCTCCCTCGTTTACATTTGACGAATAGGTTGGAGGTCCATTGCAAGGTGTTACAACATTCATTCGATGAAATGATGTACTTGACGGGCTAGATATAAAGGTTGTCTTTCTTTAGCTTTTCCGAATTTTATTCTTCCCGTTTCATATATATTTTGCATCCCTTTCCCTGTGCCAGGAGCTCATCTGAAAGTTTAAACAAATCTATCGGTCTTATTACTGCGCCATCGTCGAATTTGAACCCATGTAGGTTGATCCTGGGCAGACTGAGCTCACCAGCCTTCTTCACATACTGCGGCCCGAACAGCACCTTTACCTCACCCTTGAAAGCACCGATCAGTGATCTCTCGGGCGTGAACTATGTAATGATGTTTCCTAGCACATGCAGCGAATATTAGTCATGTCGAACGTGAAGCGGATAAGGCTCTCCAGATAACTCGTGAAGACTGATAGACTAACTGACATACAGACCGTAAAACTTTCCATCCTAAAGACATTAGCATAGCCTTTCTACGGTGACTAGGTGATATTCGTTGATAGTGCTAATACGTGGTGGTGTTCATCCGTGATATATGAACGTAAACACTTTCAGAACGTCCGATGATGAAATAGTCTGTGGGTGTCTAGGTCGATTTTGTGAGCTTTTCAACAGGACGCTTTCGGTATATCATATGACGGAATAGCATGCGCTTTGTCTTTCCCATCTCAATATACTCTTCCAGAATGCGGTATTTTTGTTGGAGTACGAGGGGTATATATGAATCCTTCAACCGATTGTCAGATGAAAAGTCCAAGTATTGTATATCAAATACGCACCTGAAGACAGTACGCTGCCAGTTCTCGTCGAGTAGAGGAGTCAGCATCTGGGCCAGCTTGTAGCTTCGGTATATCGCTGTATGCAACATCCCCTTTCAGCGTCTCGGGCTCATCGCACAGCAACTTTGCGGCGACGTTTCCGAGCCCGTAACTCCGGAGACGGAACTTGTCATGGTTGCAAGCAAAGTGGCGGAACATATCAAGCACCACTCTGCCTGGAATGGCAACCGTTCGGCCCATCCAGTCTTTATATTTTAAGCTATACCATGTTTGTGGTTCCGAGGAGGTTGGAGGGCCTAAAGAAATGCATTAGAAGAAGAGCCGATGTCAGAGATGATAACAGTACCGGCTTTCAACCGTCCCAGTCTCAGGTCAAAACCCAGTTGACGGCTCCGAGTGATCAGGTAATCTAGGTCGAAATTTAAGATATTCCAACCGGTCATGACATCCGGATCTATATCATGGATGAATTCCTGCCAGGCAACTAGCATCTCTCTCTCTGAGGTATACGATTGAACATAAGCTCCCTCGATAGGATCGCACGAGCCAACAGTAAAAATGACACGCAAGAACGGGTCTTTGGTCCCTTTCGAAGTCCCATCAATTGAGACTAAGCAAATCGGGAGAAAAAGGTAAACTTGCCTGGGTGCGAAACTATATTGGATATCTGTATGACGGGATCCTGTAAAGACTCGGAGATGAATTTCCCTGGTTTCTTGGGATCTTCTCGTGTCATGGATTCGATATCAAAGTACAGAATCCTAAGCGGAGCATCCGGGATTCTCGAATCGGACGCGTTTAACGCGTTATGACTGTTGAAAATGATGAGAGATTGAAGTTCCGACACATGCTCGACCAACGCACGGGATGGTCAGCTCGATCTGGCATCTTGAGACTTGATCGCTTGTTCCCGTGAGCGCATAAGTCTCAGCAGGACATTCAATCCAGCCTCCCATGCCGGGTAACTGTGCGGATGCAATACTGGAGATGGTAATTGGTGCAGCATATGCCATAGCAGACTAACCTGATGGTCAGCCAAAAAGCGTGTCACAGCGTCTGTCTGTGGATTGACAAATGTGTACAGGCCGGCATCCTCAAGTAGCTGTGATCATCCGGTATCAGTCAAGATGCATCCGCTGAACATCAAAGAACTTATTTTTGCTGCCAAGAAGCGCGTTTGTGCCAGAAAATGTTAGTTTCAATAGTCTGTCAGTACCTTGCATATTCTGTTCATCGAGAACAACGCTAATATCAATGTCGCTACCACTAAGACCGAGTTCCTGGTTACCGATTATCAGATCGCATCGATTGGTGAGCCATGAAGAGCGAATCCATACACGAAGATGCGCCTTTAATGCTTCCACGTCCCAATAATCACCTGAGATGGAGTTTGGATACGCGTAGATGTATGGTTTAAAACCAGTGATAGTTGCCAAAACGCTGTTTCCGGACTTGTTATCGCTTAGTCAATATCTTGCACGAGACGCCACTCGTACATACCGTCATAACACCGTACACCAAAAGGTCGCCACATTCATGTGACGACTCCTGGACATCGACAAGCTGGAAGACTGCAAAGTAATCCATCAATATCATCGTGGCAGGGAAGAGGTATATACCTATGTTATCGCGTAGAGAATCGGGCCTAGAACATGTAGTGCGTTGTTGCACATCTCGCAGTTTTTTTTGCTCTAAGGATCGAGTTGGGCCATTATCCGTTAACAGGCTCCTCTGTGTATCCCTTTGGTTGAAGTTTGCAGCTGTAGTTAGATTTCCTCGAAAAACATTGACCTGTCCTTCCACTTCACTACGAGTGGCACCCCCGGAAAACGTGGATAATAATCTGCCAGCACAAGTAGCGATGGGCCTCTGGAAGATAGCCTGGGATCTGGAGCTACAGGGCAAGAATAAGCGCGATACCTAGCAGCAATATAATATAGGTGACGGACACGCAACGCGTGGTTGTCCTGGTGAACAGCAGGCCTGAAAAGCGCCGGTGCATTGCGAGTCCCACTACCAGAGATACGTATTTAATGGTCAATACGAGATTTTAGTCGTTCCGCAGATGATCGATGATCGATGATTTATCGTTGCGTAGGGAATGTTGAGTGGTTAGGCTGAAGAGAACAAAAAGTACAAACATAGCAAAACTCGGAAAAAAAACAATCACCTGACAGCTAACGACACGAAAGTCAACCAGAAGAATATACATTTCATTGATAACTAGAACACAGATCAGATAACAAACTAAGACATGCAGCACCTAGAAATCAGATATAACAGCTTCAGATACCCATGCACTGGCAAGTCTAATACCCAACTCCTGCAGTGAATGAGATGGACAGTTGTTGAAATTGAGTTTTCATTCAGTGAAGAAAATGTGTTTACCAATACATTGATACAGATGATAATACATCACAATGAATACTACATAGTCATGTAAATATTTTATAGATAATAGTACATAAAAACAGTTCCTGCTATCAGTTGATGATGACCACTTGGATAGGCTGAGCTCTAGTGAGCTCAACACCCAAGTACTCAAGCCAAGGTGTTGAAGCTAACAGATTCACAAAATGAACTTTTTTCTGCTTCCTCTTCTGCAAATAATCATTGCTCCATTGTCATGTCTACTACTCATTGTCTGATGACAGTACTCTCTATGCTGTGTGTGTGTTAGGATAGCAATTCCAAGTGAGTATGAGAATGTACTCAAAGACACTATGTCAAACAGCAGCTGACTTAGACCATGATCAGGACTTATATAGTATTTCATAGAAAGCTCTTAAAGTAGTACAAAATGTATTTAAGTATGATGTCTCTCTCTTGAGAGGCTAATCTAATCCTCTATACTGTACTCTCCTCTGTACTTTCAACAGTGTGGATGCACTACTATCTGCCTAGAACACCATTGCTATAGTGAGTGTTATGTGAGTTGCTGTTGTCCTGGCTGAAGCCATGTGTTAAGCCCAAGTGACACATGACCTAAAACACATGATAAGCAGGCACTGTATCATATTTGTATAGTCATGCCTGAGTTCACTATATGTGTCTATACAGTATTGTGTTTTAAGGCCTTGCAGTTGGCTCAAGGTAGAATGGTGAAATATAAACTTTAGCTCAAAGCTGGAGATATACAGTGAGAGCTAGCCTACTTATATACTAGTCATCCATCAAGATATAAATATTACTACTAATTGTATCTGTCCAGGTCATTATGCTCCTTGTCCTTGAGCATTGCTACTGTCCACAAAAGAGTTGTTGTATGTCATCAAGAGGCATTATTGCATTGGAGAACAATAACAGACTTGGCTTGTTGTGATAACTAAGCCTGTCCCACAGTCCTAAGTGCTGGCTTTAAGCACTCTGACTAAGCATAAATAGGAGTTAAAATAAAGAAAAAGTAGAAAAATTATAACATTACCTCCTCTTTAAGATCATTGTTCTAATGGCTTAATTTAAAGATAATTTGTAGTTGTATA
Organism: Guyanagaster necrorhizus; assembly: GCF_019112545.1. Taxonomy (NCBI): domain Eukaryota; kingdom Fungi; phylum Basidiomycota; class Agaricomycetes; order Agaricales; family Physalacriaceae; genus Guyanagaster; species Guyanagaster necrorhizus. The sequence goes on from NW_025064903.1 coordinate 684,669, forward strand.
TGGTGTTGTCAGCATGCATTCATTTTTTATTTATCTATTAGTTAGATTCTGGATCATAGCCCTTTCAGCTAACCAAATAATTGATTGTTGTTATTGTTCCTCCTTTATGTGCTTGGATTTTGTGAAGTCAATGATTAAGGACCTGATAAATTGTTAGACTCAAGCCACATGTGATTGACAAGCATGTGATAAACTAATGTGGCTTCACATTTGAGCCTTCCATTAGAGTTCACTGTATGTACTTGCATTGACTCCCTGTGCTTCAAGGCTTTGTGTGACTAGCTCAAGAGTAGAATGAGATGAAATAAACTTTAGCTCAAAGCTGGAGTTTACCAGTGAGAGCAGGCTTCTTAAATACTGTTACAAGGTCTGCTAATAATACTATGTACTTATTGTGTGTTTCTCTGTCCTTGGTGCTCATTGTCCTTGAGCATCACTACCATACATAAAAGGCTGATTGTGCATCATTGGGCAATGCTGTTGCATTAAAAGACAATGACAAACTTGGCTAGTTGTGATGACTAAGCCTTGTCCCACAGTCCTAAGCACTCATTCTAGTGCCCTGACTAAGCATAAATAGGAGTTAATTCTAGAAAAGAAATAGAAAATCATAACATTATCTCCTCTTAAGACCATCATCCTGATGGCTTAATTTAGAGATAATTCGTAGTCCCAGATTGTGTCATCAGCATTCATGAGCTTTTTATTTACCCACTGGTTGGATTCTGGTTCATATCCCTTCCAGCTAACCAGGTAGTTGACTGTAGTTGTCATTCCACTCCTCTTTGCTTTGATTTTTTGTAATTTGTGGTTTAAGATCTGATCGACTTCATAGTGTTTTTTATTGTTGATAAGATCTGAGGGTGGCAGCAGAGGTCATTCCTGGTTAGGAAATGCTGGTGCAATATAGAGTGTCAATAATGTCTCATTGAAGACATCATGAATTTTCCAAGTGGGTGGTAGTCACAATTTATAAGCACTAGCCCCTACTTTTAAGGTTATTGGAAAGGGGCTCATGTGTTTATCTGCCAATTTGTGTTTTAGGCATAGTAGATGAAGATTGGTGGTGTCCAACTAAACCTTATCATTAATAGAATATTTGTGGGCTTGTCAATGATGTTTATTGTATTAGGTTTTCATGGTTGCAGTAGCTCTTTTGAGGGCTGTCTTGGTCTCTGTGTGGATCTTTGCCATTGGAGTGGCAAAGTCCATGGAGACAAGAGTGGTTGTTCAATATCATTCTGTTTGGGTGACATTTGGATGTCACTCATGATTGACAAAAAATAGTGTCTTCTCTGTTGCCAAGTAGACCCAGTTGTTGTGTTGGAAGGCAGCAAGAGCAAGCCATTCTACCCAATCATCTTGTCGGTAGTTAATAAACAGGCAGAGATACTTTTTGACCTCTTAGTTTGCATACTCCATCTGTTCATTGATTTGTGGGTGATAGGCAGTTGATGTATTGTGCTTGATGTGCAGGAGGTAGTAGAGGTCATCCAAAAACTTTGAGACAAACTGAGGGCCTCTGTCTGAGATGACTATCTTCAGCATGCCATCCTTGGTATAGACCTTGTCCTGTAGGATTTTTGCCCATCCTTCAGAGGTTAGTTCAGTGAAACAGGCTATCAGGATGATTGCTTTTGAGAATCAATTGACTATGATGATGATTGTGTCATAGCTGTTGCAGTCTGAGAGGCTAGTGATCATGTCAATGAAGATGTGAGTCTATGGTGTTGATGGGATCTCATTCAGATGCAGTGGGGCTGCTTGTGCCTGCATTGATGATTTTCTCTGTTGACAGACTTCACATGCTTTGATGTATGTGATGATGTCATTATCTATTTTGGGCCACCAGTATTCTCATAATACTAACTTCTTGGTTTTAGCAATGCTGGGATGGCTGGCAGTGGCATGATCATTGCAAGTGGCAATGATTTTGCCATACAGTCATTGATCTCAGGGAATATAGATATGTCTATCATAACAGATCAATCCCCCTTCTTTCATCATCTCCTGTTCATAATTAAGAGAGGGAGCCACTCATTGGTCCCATTTGTGGCTGTTGCAAGTCACACTCTTAATGCACTTGTAAATTTCTTTCTCTGTTGGCATTATTATAGCTCTGAAGTGTTTGGACTGCAGCAATGTGACTCCTTCATTATTGGCTCCTCTCTGATCATGGTCTGCCTGTCAGCTGAGAAGATCAGCCTTTTTGTTCACCATTCCTGCCTTGTGATGCAGGATGTACTGGTATTGGCTGAGTTTAGTAATCTATCTGGCTTGTTGATGATTAAGCTTCTGAGATTGTCAGAAGTATTGGAGATTTTGATGATCTGTCCAGATCTCAAAAACCTTTATGGCTTCAATCAGATAATGTTACTATTCTTTAAGGGCAATCATGATGGCAAGGAGTTCCTTGTCATAGATCTCATAGTTTTGTTTGGTGATTGTGAGAGCCTTAGATAAGAATGCAATAGGACACTATTTTTTATCCTGTTCTTGTGAGAGCACCACTCTAACTGCTCCTTTGCTAGAATTGGCTTCAACTCAGAATCTCCCTTTTTGAGCGGGGATGGTGAGCATGATATCCTTAGTGAGTCATCATTTTAGGTCATTGAAGGCTGTCTGTTGGGAGAGCCTCCAAGTCCAGAGAGCATTGCTAGTTAATTGTGTCATTAGCCAGACAATTTTGCTATAGTCTTGAATGAAGCATTGGTAAAAATTTATGAACTCCAAGAATGATTATAACTCCTTTTTCTTGGTTGGTTCCAGCCACTCTGTCACTCTCACTACTTTGATGAGATCTATGCAGATGCTTTTCTTGCTAATAATGACCCTGAGGTACTCAGTCTTGAGTATCTTGAATTTGCACTTCTCTGCTTTGAGAAACAGCCTGTGTTTTCTCATTAAGATTAGTACTTGCCATACTAGCTTTTAGTGCTCCTCCTTTGTTTTCTACATGATCAGAATATCATTGAGATAAATAGTGACTCTTCCAGTGGCGATGAAATCTTTGAATATGTCATTCATCATCCACTGGAATGTTGCTGGAGAATTGGTGAGCTCAAAGAACATGACTGTTGGCTCAAACAATCTCTGATTTGTTCTAAACACAGCCTTTTATTTATCTCTCTCTTTAATGCAAACATTGTTATATCTCCATCAGACATTGAGTTTGGTATAGTATCTGATGCCTCAGAGCTTGTTTATCAGTTTTGAGATTAACAGAAGGGGGTAACAATTTTTGAATATCATTTTGTTAAGTTTTCAATAATCTTGAACAGGCTGGAGTTTGCTGTCCTTCTTTTTGATGAAGAAGAATGGTGATGCCATCAGAGATTTTGATAGTCAAATTTGTCTGCTGGATAGATTTTCATCCAAGAACTTATTAAGTTTTTGTTGTTTGTTGATGCTGAGAGGATAGGTTTTGCAATCCAAATTGGCATTGGCATTTAGGATTAGCTCAATCACATGATCCTATAGTTTCAGCCCTGATAGCTCATTAAAACTTTCTTTTTTAAACAGATCCTTAAAGTCACAAGCCTATTTGGGCACTATTTCTTTAAAGATTTTTTTCTCTTTCTATTTGTTAGCTTTGGTGGCTAGGTTATTGGCATGGTGAACAGCATGAATATATAGCTCATGCTGGAGGTCAACAGCAAGGATAGTTTCTCCATCTTCCATCTCTTTATCCCACTGATCCTCCAGGTCCTCATTGAGTAGTTTGAAAGGGATTTTTTGACATTAGCACCTTGTGAATGTGATCTGCCTAGTCTTCCAATTAATTAGTGGATTATAGTGTATCAGCCAATTGTGGCCAAGAAAGACCTCCTTAGCCCCCAGGTCTGTGACAGCCAAGTCAATTCATTCAGAATGGTCACTGATTGTGAGTTGAAGCTTCATAAATTCGATAATTGAATCAGCTTGATTTTTGGTTCCATCAGCATTATATACTGAGATTGAGGCCACCATAGCCCTTGCTGAGAGTTGATGCTTGTCGACAAAAGCATGATTAATCAAACTCCCAGTGCAGCCACTGTCAATCAAGGCAGTTACCATATGAATAGATTGAGATGTGAGGGTCTTGATCTGGGCTTTAGTGAGTAGATCTCTCCTATGTGCCTTAGTTTGTTGAATGAATTTGCATAGCTCTCAGAGTTTATTGAGCCACTCCAGGGCTTGGCATTGTTTGGCTCTTCTCATCTCTTCTATTGTCTCATCTATTACTTTTTTAACTCAGGTTCAGTGAATCTAATTCTTGAGTATGGCTTTCACCACTGCTTTGTTCTTGGCATTCCTGATGGCTCTCCAGGTCTATTCAGTGTCGAATAGTTTGAGCCAAGCAGTGAGGCCCTCTGCTCCTGTTTGGCCTAGAGGCATTTGAGTTTGTTTGATTAGCGATTCTGAGGTATGCATAAAAATGGGTGTATTTGAATGCTTGTTTAAGGTACTCATAACTACAGGGAAACTATCAGTCTATCCAGCAGCTGTTGATGACACACCATGGTCCTTGGCTGATCCAGTGGAATTGCTCACTGGTCAGCCTCTTCTTTTACCTCTTCAATCTTAGTTTCCTTTTCAAGGTCTTCTTCTTTCTGTAATTCAGCAATTTGTGCTCAGATGTCTTCTCTTGTTTGCTTCTTTTTTGGGCAGTCTTTCATTATATGCCTCTTTTGGCTGCAATTGAAATATTTTCCTTTCTTCTTTATCCAGTCGATATCCATCAGCTTTCTGGCTCCCATATAGGTTGTTTCTATTTCAGTTTTTTGACTCCCATAGATAAGAGCTGCTGAGAATCCTGATGATTTTCTGACAGTTTGCTCTGATTTGCTTAAGGTTGGCAGAGTTGACTTTTTGATGTAATCTTGAAGGGTTGATGGCTCTACTTTCTGCCTTTATCACTCTTTGTATATCTTGATGATTCATTCCTTCCACTTGTCGTATCTGACTGGCATCAGTGCTTTGACACTGATTGCCAAAATTATTATGATGTATGAAGAGAAGACTCCTCTCTTGAGGGCTTTGACCATGTGCCTGTCATTTGCTATATCTTCTTGAATCCCAGTGAGTTTTGCAAGACATTCTAACTCATCAAAATAATCTATAGTGGCTTTGTCTCTCATTTTATACTTTTTGATCTTCTATTTATGAACCTCTTGTACTGCTAAATTAATGAATTTGTTGTGCAGCATTTGTTTAAATACTGGCTATAAGAGATACTGGCAGTGTTTCTAAGTTGACAATTGGAAATTCAGAGAGATTAAGACCCACCAGGTCTTGGCCTTTTCTTTTAAGTAAGAGGTGGCAAAAGCCACCTTGTTCATGTCAGTCTTAAGATATCCAATATAGACCTTGAAGTATTGTTTGCAATCAACCAAAAATCAGTTGATGTCATCTGATGTGCCCTTGAAGAGACAGGGTTTCTGGAGTAGGTCAGACTGATATTAAAGAATGGCCATATTTTCTGGTAATGATCCTATTGGGTTGGGCCATTGATCAAATGGGGGTCAGTCCCATGTAGCAGGCAGTCCTGGAAATGAGTGGAGTGAATGGTTGTCAGCAATCAGACTCCTTTTTGGTCCAGCTTCTTTTTAGATGATCACTCTGTCTCACACAGTGAATCCTAGGCAGACTGCTTCAGAATTATCATATATTGGTTTCTTTCCTGATCTGCTTGCTTTGTCAGGGGGTGGTTGCCCTCTAAGAAGTTGACTTCCTTTATTTGTCTAAGGATTCTGAAATCTCTCATACTTTGATGCTGAGAGACTTAGCTGGTATCAGGTTCTAGTGAACCAGGTTGCTGTAGTTTGGATTGATCTGATGTCTTAGCCTAGCTTTGGACAGATAGTGCCATATAGACAGCCTGTCTCAGTGGAATGAGTGGAAAACTCAGCATTGGTCTCAGCTGATTTTTGGCTTGATATAGAGGCATCAGCCTGAGAGGGTTCTCTAGATGCTGTTGGCCATACTTCTCCCAGGCATACTTCATTGTAGCATACTGTAAAATATCTTGTTTTTCAGTATTGTCTGCATATTTATACTTTAGTCCTAAGGGTGTAGTCCACCAGTGGGTGTCCCTCCATAGAAAGAGCATTCCCTGCTCATATAGTCCTTGATATTCCTTCCTCCTTTTCTATTCCATTTCTTCTCTCAGTGCTTTTTTATCAGTATCTTCATTGGCATATTCCATAAACTGTTCGAGTTTGAAGGGTCCCTCACTGTTCTCCTTGTCACCCTCATCTCTACTGTCCTCTTCCTCGAGGAGAGAACTGGCAGATGGGTCATAGATGGATGGAATGGCCAGTCTGAGTGTTGCTGAGGAGTCCATTGTTGATTTTAGTACTAGATCTGATGGAATTAGGGTCAGGTACAGAGGCAATGTGCTGGATGGTGGGGCTTTAGAGCTGACTGTATTGTATTCTGCCATGCACTCTTTCCTCCTCCAGTTCTTGGCTATAGAGACCAAAGTTTCATTGGAACCCAGAATCAAAGAACTGGTGAGCGACTCTACTTTCCAAGAATCTGTGGAGAGCTCGGTCAGAGACATGAGTATTGTCAGATATCTGGAGCCCATAGGCTCTGAGGACAGAGTCAGTGTCAGAGAAAATGGTATCAGTTCTGGCAGGATACTAGAAGAGAGGATGACTGCCAACTCTAGCAGCCTATTCTCTTCAGATTGCTTCTTCTCTGTTGATGACACTGGCTGGCCCTGTCCATGAGTCAGCTTCTGAGTCAGGCTCTTTGAAGGAAGATTCTGAGAAATCAGTTTGAAGGCTGTATCAGCTAGAGGAGGCTGATTCCTGTCTGTCGGCCTCTTTCTGTCATTGTCATTGTCACTCTTGTTGGTTATACTCTACTTCTTCAAATTCTCACTAAGCTTCTGCTTGGACATACTCAGCAAGCTCTTCTTGAGATCACTGGACCTCTGCTCATCAGTCTTGGTTCTGCTGCTGCTGTTGTACTGCTACATTGTAGTCAAAGGGGATCTGGAGATCCCAGTCTGAGAAGATTCACTGTATGATTCTATCCAGGGCAATCCTTTCTCTGGCACTGGCTGTCCCTGCTTCTGGCTGACTCCTGATGCTGAGGTGGTTATTGGAGTCTTCTGCTGTAGTGATGACAAGCTCCATGTTCATGAAATTCTAGTGGAGACTCCTTCCATAGGGGTCATCAAGCCTCAACCTGCTGATGGATGAGCTTGGCTCAGAGGTAGCATAAAGAGAATGGTGGGGAGAGTTGGAGATTGCCTGAGGTCTTAAAGCCATCTGAGCAGCATCAAGAGAGTCTTGAGCATGGTTTCCAATCTCTGAGACATTTAGAAAGGTGGAATGGCTAGAGGTGGAAGCATTCGAAGAGATGCTACCAGAGACCTCCTTGAGCTCCTGGATGACATTTGTTGTCCAAAAGTTCTGGAATCCTGTGAGAGCAGGATTGCAGTTTCTGCTGAGCCATCGAGGGGGGTATCAAGGTCCTTCTTCTTTCTGAAGGCTCCTTAAAGACAAGTTGCTATATCTGGCTTTTGGTGTGAGTTACCCTTGCAGCTGGAAGGATGTTCTGATGGAGGCAGGAATGTTATGAAAAGATAGATCTGGGGTTGCATTTCAGAGAATAGTGTGAATTTGCTAGAATGCTTGATAGTACCTGACTATCCAAGTGGTTACTGATTGTTGTCTGTGGTAAAGGGTGATGATGGCTAGAAGTCCTAGTAGCATTCCAATGATGGAAGCTATCAGTTCAAAGAAATCATGGTTAAGATCAGCAGTAGTGGCTGGAGGCATTTGGTTTCTCAGCACAATTGAGCTTGAGAAAGGGAAGGTGATAGCTTCAAGCTAATTGTTAGACTTAAGCTGCATGTGATCGACAAGCACATGATAAACTAATGTGGCTTCACATTCAAGTCTTTCATTAGAGTTCACTGTATGTACTCACATTGATTCTCTGTGCTTCAAGGCTTTGTATGATTAGCTCAAGAGTAGAATGAGATAGAATAAACTTTAGCTTAAAGCTGGAGTTTACCAGCAAGAGTGGGCTCTTTAAATACTGTTACAAGGTCTGCTAATAATACTACATACTTATTGTGTGTTTTTCTGTCCTTGGTGCTCATTGTCTTTGAGCATCACTACTGTACATAAAAGGCTGATTGTGCATTGTCAGACAATGCTGTTGTATTGAAAGACAATGACAAACTTAGCTAGTTATGATGACTAAGCCTTGTCCCACAGTCCTAAGTGCTCATTCTAGTGCTCTGACTAAGTATAAATAAGAGTTAATTCTAGAAAAAAAATAAAAAATTATAATATAAATTTCATATTGTTCTTCATCATTTATAAGGTCTGATGGCAGGGGTGATAGTTGTTCTTGGTTCAGAAATGTGAGCACAATATATGGTGTAAGAATAGATTCATTAAAGATATCATGAATCTTTTAGGCATCAGAGAGTTGAAGTTTGTATGCAGATGCATTGACTTTAGTGAGTATAGAAAAGAGGCTGATGCATTTGTTAGTGAGTTTCTGTTTAGGGCATGAGAGATGAAGGTTGGTTGTATCTAACCAAACGTTGTCAGAGATATTATAGACATGAGAGGGAGCCCAGTGTTTATCATACTATCATTTCATTGAGAAGGCCACTTTTTTGAGTGCCACACATGTTTCATTATGGATTTGAGACATTGTGTGTGTGAAGTTGAAAGATGCTGGGTTTGAGGTATAAATATTCTGTTACGATTTTTCCCTTTATCTTATTCTTGACCCCTATTAAAGCTTAGTCAGGGCCTCATGAGAAGGGATTAGTCAGCACAAACGACTTATTCTCCTCATGAGAACAACGACGCTTGATGATGCACAGACATCCATTTATGTACAACAATGATGCTCAAGGACAATGGGCACCATGGACACAGAACAACATAATAAGTAGGAATATTCTTAGCACCCTTTGTACAGTATTTAAGGACAGCCGCTCTCGCTGGTATACTTCAGCTTTGAGCTAAAGTTTACACACACCATTCTACTCTCGAGCTGCCAGAACAGCCTTGTGACACACCACAGTCAGTCAAACCCCGTGGACTCAATTGATCGCCTGAAGTGTGAGGCACAATCATTTATCACGTGATTAACTGCACGTGACGCTTGGGCCTAACAATTAGCTCGAAGCTGTACCTTCCCTTTCCTCACACCCACTAGTGCGGAGGAAACCGAATGCCCTCTATCAACTCATCAGACTCAAACTTTGATCACGAGTTCTTTGAACTCCTTGCTTCCATCGTCAGAACACTGATAGGATTACTGGTAATCATCCAGCTGTGTCGAGGATGCCACTCTATCACCGCCTGGGCGATTCGCCACTACCACGAGTTCCAGCACATCCAACATATACTATGAAACATAACCCCCGACCTCCTGCTTCATGACATCCCCGAATCCAGAAGAACGACCTACCAGTCCCCAGAAGCCGGGCTTAGCCGCGCGAATCAGGAGAATGGTGAAGAAGAAGAGGGAAGAGAATACTCCCCTTGACCTGGAAACCAGCACCCTCATGTCCCAGGAGGACGAGGGATCTTTGTACCAAATACGGTCCTCCACGGAGAAGACCAGGACCTCCTGGGGGACTTCTTTGAGCAGTCCCCCTCCCTTGATCCTCCCAGTTCCCCGACCTCAGGGATTGCCAACCATGCCAGGGACTCTCTTGATGCCCCTCGGATGGCTCGACGCTCCTGACCTCCAACTCCTAGCCGACAGTCTCACAGCCCCTCCCAAACTTTCCGAACCAGCTCGAGGATGGGGCGGATCCCCCAGAACGACGAGGAGCAGCAGAGGAGAGTATGAGAAGAAACTGTCCACCGATACTTTCCCACCTGGGACTTCTCTGTCCCCTTCAACTACAATGCAGCCATCCGACAGGAGGAGCTTAGGCAGCGAGGTAACCCACAGCCAACATGTCAGAACAGTAAGGAGCGAAATGAGGAGAAGGAGCGACAAAGGAGGACAGCCACCCTCCTTGATGAGCAGAACAGGGATCACCAGCGAGAGGTGGAGAGAGACAGGCTCCGACGAGCCAATGTCTCCAACTGGTACGGACTCCGGGGGGAAGGCATTGCCGTCCTCGCCCCAGCACGGACCAGCCCAAACGATGGGTTCTCTGCTTTTAGGGAACCAACCGAGTCAAGCATCTGGAGCGAGGGAAGGGCAAGAATCGAGTTCAGAGGAACCCCACCCCTGCACGCCTGCATCCCTGAGTATCCCCCCTCCCATCGAACCTCCAGTGCTGACACTACATTCGGCGACGACGAGTCCGTCCTCGGACACTACAGACTACAGGTCCCTGGGACAGCCCACATCCCTGCTCGAGCCCTCCGAGGGTTCCTCGGAAGTAGGGTGGTCGGGCAGCTTCTCGATGACGAGTACAGAAGAAACATCCAGCTCTATCGTGAGCACGTGGAGGCAGCGCGAGCAACAGGGGGAAACCGATACGACGACTATATCGGTGCCTGCCCAGTATCCACCTACACTGAGAGCCCCGTCGCTGGCCTCAGCACTCAGCCAGGGGAGCGGGAAGACAGCACGACCAGGGGAAGGGGAGAGTTTCTTCGACCCACCCGACATCTTTCTAGAGGAGGAAGAGGATGACAAGGGAGAGGAAACTGAGAGTGACCCACCCCGCTCCGGTGGGGAGCTGTCCTATTTAATGACGGAAGACACTGATGAAGAAGAACTGGAGAAAGCAATCAAGGAGGCCAGGATGAAGGAGTACCAGGGGTACTACCTTCAGGGGGTAAACTTTCTATGGCGAGATCCTACATAGGTAGCCTTGTCATTAAGACAATTTTATCAATATTCAGATACTGACCAGAGAACGAGAATTTTAAGGCATGCCACAACGGCCTATGTGGCACAACAATATAACCTAAAGCACCCCGAGGATCCGGTGCCTGAACCACCAGCGTACCACATTCCGACAGCAGTTAGACCAATGCCATGTACTCCCCCTATACCGGCAAAGTGCACCATGTACACAGTGCCATCAATCCGAAGTAACTCCTCTTACTCGGTCCGATCGCAGCAAACCATGGCAGCCTGGCTCACCTGGACCCGAGCCATGCCACAAGAACGAAACGTCAGGTATCGGAACCCATGGACCAGGAAAGGTAGCCGACTCCTAGGTGCCCAACCTCCACCTGACGAAGCCACCGGAAGTGGTTCAGGACCAGCCTAGGATGATCCTGAAGCCATATGCCTCGGCTTCACTATCCGAGACGGGGTAATCATCCGAAAAGACGAGCCACCCCAGGGAAGCCCTGTAGCCGATGATCACTCTCTCCATTCCTTCCTGGATCCACCTCTAGAATGGAAGCGACCCCCATTCGAGGAGTACCCGAACCCCATGAGCATACTCCCCCATGACGCCGCCGTATTGCAATGCTGCCCTGACTTACTCCGAAAACCCTGACCCTTCAAGAGTGCCTCAGATGACATCAACCGCTTCCTAGTAGATTGCGAACAGTATTTCAAAGTCTACACTGGGTATCTCGGGACGGACATGAACAAAGTCATCTTCGCCGCCTCTTACCTTGAAGAAAAGGCCAAGACATGGTGGATTTTGATCTCGCCAAACTTTCGGTCCAGCACCAGGGACCACTACCGATATCTGTCATGGCCGGTATTCAAGCAAATGCTAAACGACAAATTCATTGATCCAGCAGTGCAGGAAGTGCATAAACAGAAGATCAAGGAGTACAAAATGGCGGATAAGGCAGTGATAGACTACTTCGATGAGCTAGAATGACTAGCTAAACTCGCCGGAATCAGGAATGACATCGGAAACACCGGAAGGATGGTCGAGGCCCTCAAGAGGGGTGTCTCCTCCTCATACATCACAATGATCTCAGTGATCGGCGTCAAAAGGCTGATGCCCGTTGGCTACGACGAATGGAAGGAACAAATCATCGAGATGTACAAGGAGCGGCAAAGGCAGAAAGCAGAGTCAATGACGTTCCAGGATACTCCACAAAAGTCGACCCCACCAACCCTGAACAAGTCGGGGACAACTGCTGGGAAACCACAGAGAACCCCAGCAACCTCCACATCCTACAGCACTCAGAAGATGGGTACCGGCACCACTTACACAGGTGCCGGCAAGCCGATGGACATCGACCGCATGAAAAAGGAAGGAAAGTGCTTCAACTGCAGGCAGAAGGGCCACATGGCCAAAGACTGCCCAAAGAAGAAGTGCACCCGCAAGGACATCAGAGCACAAATAGCCGAGCTCCAAAAGGAGGAGGAGGAACTCGGGAAGGAAACAAAGGTTGAGGAAGTAAAAGACAGGGCCGACTAGTGAGCGATTCCACTGGATCAGCCAAAGGACTTCACGGTGTGCGACAAACTACAGACAGTCGGACTTATGATATTTCTATAGTTACTTCCATGTCACTACCTATGCATTTGGATATACCCAAAGCTGTTGACATACACACTGAAGAATTGCAAGAAAAAACTCAAGTGCCCACAACAGGCCGAACAGGGGCAGAGAGCCCCAAGACATGGCTCAAACTGTTCGAGACAGAATGGACCTGGCAAGCTGTTAGCGAGGCCCGAGATGAAGCCGCAGCCAGGGCCATTCTAAAAAATTGGGTACATCGTACTCAGGCTGAAGAAGTGATAGACGAGATGATAGCTGGAATAAAGAAAGCAGAGCGATGCCAAGCCCTAGAATGGCTGGACGAACTTCGAGGACCCCGAAGATTCATCCAAAGAGCAAAAACCCTGGGAAGGGACTTGATCACCAAAGCATGAATCAAGACCCTCACCAGCTGGAGTACCCACGAAATCACTGCCCTCATCGATAGTGGGTGCACTGGGAGTTCCATCAATCGAACCTTTGTTGCTAAGCATGGCATACCAACTCGAGCCACTGCGGCCCCTATCCCAGTATATAATGCCGACGGAACCAAGAACCAGGCCAGATCAATAACAGAATTCATCGAACTCTGATTAACTATCGGAGATCATTTGGAGCGAATAGATCTCGCTGTTACAGACCTTGGATCGAAGGAAATATTCCTGGGGCACGATTGGCTCATCTGGCACAACCCCCTCGTCAACTGGAAAACAGGGCGAATCACCTTCGCCCGATGCTGATGCCAGAAGATCCCGTTCGAACTCCCAGACAAGGATCCAGATGACCGATGGGACAAGGAGATGGAGGAGGGAGAAACGATATTGGCAGTCGACATGCAGCATGAAATGCATGTTCGAGCAGTTCACCATGCCAATGAACTGGCAGCACGAGCCAACAAGCAATGGGAAGAGAAGACCTTTGAAGAGATGGTTTCCGAGTGGGCAAGAGATTTCAAGGACCTATTCGCAAAAGAGAACTTTGACGAATTACCAAAGTCAAAACCATGGGATCATGCCATCGAGCTGATCTCTAACACGAATGCCAACCTTGACTGCAAAACCTACCCACTCTCGAACAACAAGCAGAAGGAGCTGGACAATTTCCTGGAAGAAAACTTGTCTAGTGGACGCATTCGACCTTCCAAATCCCCAATGGCCTCTCCCTTCTTCTTCGTCAAAAAGAAGGATGGAAAGCTTCGCCCAGTCCAAGACTACCGGAAACTGAACGAAATGACTATCAAAAATCGGTATCCCCTGCCGCTCATCTCAGAGTTGATGGACAAGCTATGGAACGCCAAGTACTACATGAAACTTGACATCCGATGGGGATACAACAACATCTGGATCAAAGAAGGAGACGAATGGAAAGCAGCCTTCCATACCAATCGAGGGCTGTTCGAGCCAACAGTGATGTTCTTCGGGCTCATGAACTCCCCGGCAACCTTCCAGTGGATGATGAACGACATTTTCAAAGACCTCATCGCTACTGGGAAGGTAACTATATACCTTGACGACATCTTTATCATGTCCAAAAACAAGGAGGAGCACAGGACTCTTGTATGCAAGGTTTTAGTGCTTATGAGGAAACACAAATTATTCCTCAAAGCAGAAAAGTGCAAATTCGAGGTATTAGAGACGGAATACCTTGGGGTCATCATCTCCGAGGGAAGCATCCGAATGGACCTGATAAAGGTAGTGGGGATCACGGATTGGCCACAACCCACTTGGAAGAAGGAACTCCAATCATTTTTGGGATTCACCAACTTTTACCGGTGCTTCATTCATGACTATAGCAAAATCGTCCGACCCATGACCCAATTAACCGGAAACACCCCTTAGACATGGGGCTCCCCACAACAAGCCGCTTTTATAGAGCTCAAAAAGCATTTGGCCGAGGACATTGTCCTCGCGATACCAACAGATGACGGAAGGTTCAGGGTTGAAGCCGACTCCAGCAAGGGAGCAATAGGTGCCGTATTGTCTCAGGAACAAGACGGGAAATGGCGGCCAGTGGCGTTCTTATCCAAGGCACTATCAGTCACGAAACAGAACTACGAAATATATGATAAGGAGTTACTGGCCATCATGCTCGCATTGGAGAAATGGCACCATTATCTGATCGGGGCCACCAAAATCTTCAAAATCTGGACTGATCACCAAAATCTTCGATACTTCCGCCAACTGCAAAAGCTCAATCGCCGGCAAGCTCGTTGGGTAACTGAGTTGACCCAATATCAATATATGTTACATCATAAGCCAGGGGCTGCCAACAAAAAGGCAGACCTGCTGAGCTGAAGGGCAGACCACGATCAGGGAGGGACGGATAACGACAGAGTCACCATCCTCCGGCCTGAACATTTCTGCGCCATGATCATGCCAGCCATAGAGGAAGTTCATGAGCGGATCAAAAGCGCAACCCGAGATCCTCACAAATGGGATCAACGGATTGCCCCTTCGCTCAATCACGAATGAGGGCTGGTCATGAAAGAAGGAATGATCAGGTACGACAGGCGTATCTACATACCCCGCAATCGAAGCCTTTGCAGGAAAATAATCGCCACATGTCATGACCATGCGACAGCAGGGCACCCAGGGATTGCAAAAACAAAAGAACTCATACTACATGATTACTGGTGGCCGAAACTTGACAAGGACATTACCACATACATTAAAGCTTGCGAAGTGTGTCAACAAGGAAAAGCATCCACACAACCACGAGCAGCACCTCTCGTCCCCAACGAGGTCCCAACTAGCCCATGGACTCACATTTCGGTCGACATGATCACCGGTCTCCCTGAAAGCCAAGGCTATGACACCATCATTGTCATAGTCGACCGCTTCTCAAAAGCCATCATTCCTGTCGCTTGCTCAATGGAACTTACCTCCGAGGGGTGGGCAAAAATCCTCAGAGATGAGATTTACGCAAAATACAGGATGCCGCAAGTCATTATATCTGACTGGGGCCCCCAATTCATATCAAAATTCATGACAGACCTCTATCGGCTTCTCAACATTCGACAAAACGCATCCACTGCATATCACCTGCAGATGGATGGACAAACGGAACGAGTCAACCAGGAAATTGAAAAATACCTCTGACTCTTTATCAATTACCGACAAGATGACTGGACAGAATGGTTAGCACTAGCCGCTTTCCAACACAATAATCAAGTTCATTCGGCAACGGGGAAGACCCCCTTCTTCATAAATCACGGATGACACCCAGTTGTTGCCCAAACATCACAACAACATACCAAGACACCAGCCTCCACAGACTTCGCAACAACCATGCAAACAATACACATGGAAACAAAAACAGCCCTCAAAAAGGCTGCTGCAACCATGAAAAGGCAATACGATAAACATAAAAAACCCCCACATTCCTACACTGTTCACGACAAAGTCTGGCTCGACACTAGCCACCTCCATCTTCCACACCCAAAACAAAAATTGGGAGACAAACGTACTGGTCCATTCCCTATCCTCAAAAAAGTCGGCGCCTCAGCCTATAAACTAAAACTACCACCTACATGGAAAATACACGATGTCTTCAACAAATTCCTCCTTACGCCATACATCATGCCAGCGTTCCCAAATCAGCAAAAACCACCAGAACCCCCCACGATCCTCGTCGACGATGAGGAACACTATGAAATCGACCAAGTCCTACACCATAAACTATGGAAAGTCAAAGCAAAAGGAGGAGGGACAACAACAACCATCGACTATTTAGTCAGCTGGAAGGGATTTGGACCTGAATCCAACCAATGGGTAAACAAAAAATATATGTCAGCCGACGAGGCCATACATGACTATGAATTATCCCTTAATTAAGCCATTAGGATGATGGTCTTAATGAGGGGGTAATGTTACGATTTTTCCCTTTATCTTATTCTTGACCCCTATTAAAGCTTAGTCAGGGCCTTGTGAGAAGGGATTAGTCAGCACAAACAACTTATTCTCCTCATGAGAACAACGACACCTGACGACACACAGACATCTGTTTATGTACAACAACGATGCTCAAGGACAATGGGCACCATGGACACAGAACAACATAATAAGTAAGAATATTCTTAGCACCCTTTGTACAGTATTTAAGGACAGCCGCTCTCGCTGGTATACCCCAGCTTCGAGCTAAAGTTTACACACACCATTCTACTCTCGAGCTGCCAGAACAGCCTTGTGACACACCACAGTCGGTCAAACCCCGTTGATATGCAGGCTACATGTCCAGCCCTATAATTTGCAAATTCTGCATAACACA
>NW_025064905.1:0-26883 GCF_019112545.1 Guyanagaster necrorhizus
GGGGGCACATACATATTGAACATCTTCGCACAGAAGACATGCCTGCTGACATCTTCACAAAGGCCTTAGGGAAGGAGAAGATGACTCACATGATCAGGCTGTTGGGTCTTGAACTCTGAGAAGTATTGTGTCGAGGGGGAGTGTTGCGGGACGACACAAGTACCTGATGTCAACCTTATATAAGCACAGACAGTTTTGTCCTGAGTCAACGGTCAATTGCCTTTAAGCAATTGACCGTCATACTCAGGTAAGTAGTAGTCATACGTACCTCTGCCTTTAAGCAATTGACCGTCGTACTCAGTCTGGCCTATTATCCACTGCGTAAAAGTAACCTGCCTGCAACAAATGGACCCTATCAAGGTGGCCGAGGTAACAGAAGGGTAGGAGAGAATCGCATCAGTCTGTTTGGTATAAAAGGCTCACCCCCTCCGCCGACAACAAAATTGGCCGTGTGCACAATGGGCGGGTACCAAGCTGAATTGTATTTCCTTGCCGTAGGACTAGATATCAGAGAGAAGCTAGACCTTCTGCGCACCCAACTAGTGGGCGGCATAGATGAATCCCGCTACTTGAAGTTTTCTCTCGAAGCATATGGCACTTGCTCGGACGACCCGAAGTCGCAGTGAGAAGCGACAGTGCACATAAGACAGTTCCTCCAAGTGCCTACGAAAGAAGCCATGATAGACTTTACCAAGCATTTTTGGGGTCTAGTCATGACAGGGTATGGAGGATTCCATCTGTAAGAGTCGTGCGTATTTTGTCTGGCAAGTCGTTGAACGCCACTGTGCAGGAATATGGATCTCTGAACCTTTGTTCCTAAGCCCTTTGTTTCATACTTCCTGGCTCTTGTGCCACAGAGTAAGATCAACGTTAAGGTGCACGTGGAGGACATGGTGATACCCGTGGGGTCCGTAGTTTCCACAGAACCCTTCGATGGTCAGGATTCATATGATCCCAAGATGGTCACGGATTTGAGCACCTTCGGTCCTACTACAAAGACCCACCTCGGTGCATACGGTATGTCGCTTGCTGACCGTCTCAACTGACATCAAGGATAGGCAAGATCGTTTTGGAACGTTCTGGAGACAAGGTGAGCTTGGGGAACAACCCTTTTGAGTCCGAGTGACACTGATACAGGGTGGGAATGTTAATGTCGGGCTGTGGGTACGCAATGACGACGAATGGTCGTGGCTACAGTCATTCTTGACAGTTGACACGTTCTAATATCTCCTTGGTGAGGACTACAAGCCCGAGTATCGTATTGAACGATTCGAGATGACCTACGTTCGTGCCGTCGACTTCATCACATATGGCATTCTTGAAGATGGCATTAGCTCCACGTCCGTCTTGGGTGGGTTGGCTAAGAGCTTCGGCGAGTTCATATGAGCGCGTAAGGCTGATATTCCCAACATATTCCTGGAGAGACCCGCTGTGAGGGACTATTTGCATTAAGTAAGAACATATTGCCAGTATTATCATCAACTCTGGTGAAATCGAATTAGCACTGCTGAGAGGGTAATGTAGAGCTCTCTCCGGATACTCCATGCATGGTGTACGATCTGCATTACGATCTCAATAATCATAGGCAGCTATAGGACATCATCTCGTCAGCGAAAATAAAGGAAGGAAAAGAATCGTTTCAGTAGGGACAATTGATATTGACATAAACTTCACAAAATGAAATATTATGCATTTTCACGATCTCGAAGTGACATCCTGGACTCAGTGGAGGCCCAAAAGGGAAGCCGTTTGCAGTAGACCAGAAGGCAAGGCGCGATTCCTCCGGGATCGAATGAAGAGCGGTTGGGTAAAGGTCACTGAGATTCTTAGGCCTATCAAGAATCTCGGGATGACTGCCGAGTGTGTTTGCATAGTTGAAATCGAATGGAAAACGAGGCACGGAGATATTTTTTTAGGGAGACCAGCTACCGTCTGTCACCCGGTTAGTGTTGTCTTGGAGAAAAACCGCAACCGTACGCAATGCCCTTCCACCCTTCTCCTTTTTCTTCACTAGCCCTAGCTTCTAAGCTGACAGGTCACTCCTGTGCTTTTATGAGAGCGAAAAATGATAGTTGACCGGCTGTGTAGAATGGTGACTACCATGATACTGAATCCATGTTGAAACGTCAGAGGAAGAAGAAAAGTACTGCGGCATGTTCCGAGCGAACTTGGCTCCAGACGCACGCGGCGATGAGCATGCTCCTTCAACGGTTGGCTGCCTATCTAGGCCATTCTCAAGCTGCACTGGAGCTCAAATGGATGTCAGCATTCGCAGAAACGTCAAAGCAATCGCTTTCTGAACTTGTCGATAGACGGCTGAAGGATGAGCCTCTCCAGTACATTCTGGGTGCGTATATGCGCATGAAATCATCGTATTTCTATCTATACGAAGGAATTTTACAGGTTCCCAGCCGTTTGGTGCCCTCAACTTGATTGTACGGCCTCCGGTGCTCATTCCGCGCCCGGAAACCGAGGACTGGACCATTCGATTGTCCAAGACCATCACGCCGTCTCCAAAACACCCTATATCTATCCTGGATTTGTGTACGGGAAGCGGATGCATACCGCTGCTGTTATGCCACCTCTGGCCTCAAGGGAGCGTGCGTGCCTACGGCGTTGATGTCTCTACTGACGCAGTAGAGTTAGCGACGGAGAACGCTGCAAGACACGACATACCGTCTGGGACTGACGGTTTGCGAAATAGTTTCAAAGCTCAGCAAGGAAATGTTCTGGATCCCGCATTTCCCAAGAGCGTGGAGCCACCATTCGACGTCCTCAGCGCTAATCCACCTTACATACCCTGGAAAGAATACCTTGACCTTCCTCCTTCCGTCTTGCGATACGAGGATCCAAGGGCGCTTTTTGGTGGTCCCTCAGGTCTTGAATTCTATCATGCCATCGCCGGCATGGTCTCGCGCCCAGGCTTTCTCAAAACCGACGCTGTTGTGGCACTCGAAGTGGGACACGAGCAGGCCGAAAAGGTGGAAGATATTCTGCTCGATGTTGGCGCAATCCAGCGAACAGAGATATGGAATGATCCTTGGGGAAAAGCACGTACGGTCCTCGGATGGCGAACGTAATTTAAACTCAGCTAGTATGCCGTCTCCTTCCTCCGAATTACTGTGACCTGACTCATCGGGGTAGGCATAAAATGTCGTCCAGTAACCCCATCGTACCTTTGGAGCCTAACAGTCTCTACATTGCCACCAATCAGCTCATAAATCATCTCGCCAGATTCCACTGGGCCTTTTACAAGACAGACGAAAACGGCAAGGCTACCACGTACGAGTGGACAGAACTACCTCCTCGTTCCGACAGATTTGAGGGCGTAACAGTCACGAATTACACTAAAAAGCTGTCGGTGATCTTTGCCTTCATGAAAGTCAAAGGCATGAAGACGATGCTTGACCAAGAAAAGATGGCGATGCAAGTCTTTACAGGCCCGAATCGCTTAGGATTCACCTCACTACTAGAGAACCGCTAGGCCGGCATGTCATGTAGGGCCTGGTTGAAGAGTATGTTGGCCATGTTGGTGGAGAAGAGTTATTTGGATCGTAGCCAGAGTCCGCAGTGGTTTGAGGATGAGATAACGAAAGTCAGCGTTGATCTGGAAATGCAGTTGGCGGAGGGAAGAGGGCAGGACAGGTCGTTCATTGGAGAAATTTAGGGGCTTGAGAAGAAAAGTCTGCCTTGAACATCGGTGAATCATTCGTTTGCAGTTCACTGTAAATATCTCCATCGATTTGTCAATCAATCCCATCCCTTCTCATCCCTTCTCCTAGGCTCTCGTTGTAGAGTTGGAAGTTCTGTCGTTTGGAATATTATCAATCTACCGCGGGAGTCACAAAAGCAAACCTAGTGTGTTGCTTAACAGGACGTGACAAGACACGGCAATATCTGCTCATTTTGATGGTCTGTTTATCGATGGTCCTTAGTAAGGGAGTTCTCGACCTTCAGAAGCTTCAAACTTCAAGTTGGCTCACATCCACGAAGAACTCCATGCTGTACTCTGTTCGTCGTTGTGTGGCTTCATGTGGTTCCAATACGTTACTGCGGCACAGACCAAGGCAATAATGCCAAGTCGAACCAGAAGACCGGCCATGTAATTCTTGGTGTATAAAGGTTAGCTATCGCCAAGGCCGAGACGCTTGTCGTTGCATCACCCTCGCACACATGTCCTACTATCCACCCCAAGGCCAATCGTACCATAAACATTCTCGTATGGTTTTCTGATTTATTTGCAGGTCCCCCACCTGGATAATAAGGCGGCTATTATCCTCAGGTACATCTTCATTAAATTCAAAAGATTAATGCATTAACGATTATTGACACTCTCAGGAACCCCTTAGTTTTTGAAAATTCGCCCTCTGCATAGCCACCACGTGAATTCCAAACTAGTAATGCGATAACGTGACTAAGCGCAAACCGACGCCGTGTCGGGGCATTTATTAGTTTTGTGTGAATAATACTTGAATAACACACCAAGTTTTCATTTATTCAATTAATTTGAATATCTCCCCCTCCTCTGCATTTCCTGTCACCATGTCTTCTATACCCTTCAACAATGTCAGCTGCTTCCAACTGCAATGAAGTATTTCAATGCTTCAGCTCTCTAAGTCATCACCATCACCTTGGGTGCCTGATCATGCACCATCCCTCAATCAACATGATACCCCTTCTCTCATGGCTGTCTCTTCATTGCCTTCCTATTCCCAGACTCCAGTTCCATCACTTGCCAGCACTGAGACACCCATTTTCTCCATCAATGAAGCCCTCAACCAACAGCCAGATGCTGCCACTATCAACCTATCACATGTTCATGCCAATGGAAAAGCTCTAGGCACAGATCAGCCCCCAGAACTTGAGCCTGACATATCTAAGTCTCACATTCCTGAGAAATATGGATTTCAGTGGAGCATTCCTCCACCAATTTCATCAACCTTTGTGCCTTCTTCTAGGCATCATTATGACCCCATTGCCTCCACTTCAATTCCAGTCCATGTTTAACCTGGGTTCTACCTCATCATCATCTTCTATCCTTCAATCTTCACAGTACTACTATTCCACTGGTTACCCTCCAATTTCTATCCAGTATCAGATGCCAGCCCCTTCATTTAAATGATTTTAGATAATTTTACTGTAGATTTAATGCCCTGACTCTGTCTCTGTCTCAATAAGCAATGAAATCTGTATTTGTGTCATTTTCAGCATGCCACCTGAAATTTCCCTTCGTGGAGAATTGATTTAATTATAAGTGGCTAGGTCAAAATAAAATTTATTTATCTGTAAATTATCGCTCTATGTACTTGAAATAAATAATATTTTGGAGGAAACGGCGAGATTCGGGAGGGGGTCGCAAGATGGTTTCCATTTTGAGGAGCTTACATCATCGTCACGGAGGGCGAATTTGAGGCAACTCTCGCAAATTGTGTCTGTTATATAACAGCAGCAATAACTAATCTTCGCCAATCTAGAGGCGGCATGAACTCAACCACAAAGTCGGAATCTGGCCCATGGATCGCGATATCGCAGACCTGCGACCGTACGACGTTATACACTCCAGTGGGGGCGGATTCGTCGTACTCAAGCTTTTCCATGAGCCTGGAGAAGCGATGGAGCAGGTGCTCAGGCTGATGCTGCTCGCAGGAGACTGCTCTGTCCCAGTTGTTGGCCGCTTGTACTCTAATGCCGAACTAGCTGGCTTTATAACACTGTACGAGTCTTGTGGTGCGCCTGCCTCCGAGATGTTCAAGACTCCCCGTATCCGCGCCGAGCTTTCTACGGAGAGAAGGCTTGAAATTATATCGCAGCTATTTGACCTCGTTGACCGTTTGCATGCAAGAGGAATATTGCATTGTGACCTCTATACCTCCTGATGTATTCGGATGGTTCGTTACGCCTCTGCGACTTTAGAAGTGCAATGCTTGAGGTAGATCCTGTCTTGCCTCGCTCGATAATGAACTATTCATCTGCTTCATTGTGCAATTTCCCCCCGCCCCCTGTACCACTGTCGTGTTACTCCAAAACCGATGACTTATATGTGACTGGAATGACTATCTGGGAAATATTTGTAGTGCTCAACATATCAGTGCCAGGCTGTCTTTAATTCCGATTGTTATCGGTGGAGTCACTGAGCTGAATGCACATGTATCATATGTATTTCAGTACGACGTACTAGGTCATCATCTGCTGGGTGGGGCTTCTCCAATCAAGGCGTCTTAGCTTGAACTCAACCATTCTTCATACTGATGCTGATGAATAGCTCTTTGCGATCAAGTCTATTGTTTGATCTCATGTCCGCTACTACTACTTCCCAGCAAAAATATATATTGTTGAGAATCTTTCAGAGTCCATATTCGGAGTATTCTTCAACAACACCTAGTGATAGTCAAACTAGAAGGAATGTACGACAGCATATACGCCATCCAACTTCCAATCTTGACTCAAGAACAAATCTCTACCTTTTACATAGTAGTAATTTTGTGGAAATCTACTGATACTAGGACCATGAAATCATTTGAGTCGGCAACGTCAACCATTCGATTGATAACTACAGGGCATGAACTTTGACCGCAACCATAATTCCAGTTGAGAGATTCTAAAGCCGGATACGGAATCGCCAACTTAAAGATACACTTCGTACCGCACGGCCGCAGGTCCGAAGCCTTCAAGGACCACTATGAACAGGTACACAGGATAATCGGACCGAAGATATCAAAGCTCCCACGTGTGGGGCGCGCATCCTCCTCCTTCGTGACGACGACGACGACTTGCCTTTTCGTTCTCGGCGACCTTCGTATGATTTCTGACGCTCTCTTAAGGAGATGCATAGGTCATCGCTCCACTTGCATAACAATGTCGACAACTTGTTTTCCTCGAACGCATCTCATTCACAGACTAAGTTCATCGCTGCTCATTACCAGTCGCAGGGTCGGCGGAGCCATGAGCGGGACCAGAAGGAGAATGAGAAACCCAAGCCTCGCTTGGCGGGCATGAACATTCGACGGACGCAGCAGCGCCATCTGCGCCTGTCGACCCGTATGTATCATCCCGAGCCATTTTCCCAGCCGTCTAGCATGGTTGACCTTTCAGGCTTTTTTACTGAGCTGCCACCACCTCGCGCTTCAGTATCTTCTTCCAGCGACAGACCATTGTATCTGTCGACCCAGGCCTTCTGGCTGGCCTTGTATTTCTGTTTTAATCTCGGCTTGACGCTGTACAACAAGGGTGTACTTTTGCGCTTTCCGTTCCCTTATACCCTCACTGCCATTCATGCACTCTTTGGAACGATAGGAGGTGCATTACTCCTTCATAACGGATCCTTCTCTCCCATCAAATTGGATCCTCAGGAGACCATCGTTATCGTCGCTTTCTCTGTACTTTATTCCGTCAATATTGTTGTCAGTAACTTGTCCCTGCAGCTTGTCACCATTCCTGTAAGATTATTTGCTCTGTACGTTCAATTGCCTCATTCTCGATCCGTTCCTGTAGTTTCATCAGGTCATTCGCGCCGCGACACCCATATTCACCATCCTTTTCTCCGCCTTACTCTATGGGAAGCAGAGCAGCTATGCCAAGCGAGTATCTCTCATACCAGTGGTCATAGGCGTCGGTTTTGCGTGAGTAAATTGCCGGTCTCCATCGACCGTTGTCATTGACACTTTCGTACTGCAGGACATACGGAGACTATTATTGCACCTTGTGGGGATTTATTCTAACACTCCTTGGCACTGTCTTGGCCTCTCTCAAGACTATATTTACCAACGTTCTCCAGGCCCCGAGATCGCGACATCCATCACCATCCCAAATTCCTTTATCTATCATCCATTCTATCCGGCGACCTCAACTACATTCCCTCGCACTGCTACACGTTCTTTCACCTTTAGCTTTCATTCAGTGTGTACTCTTGGCACATTTTACTGGAGAACTTGCAAATGTCCGTCACTATGCCTCAAAAGAAATGTCATTTTCCGAAGCTTGCGCCCTTGCGCTTAACGGCTGCATCGCGCTTGGTTTAAATATCGTTAGTTTTACTGCTAACCGAAAAGTGGGTGCACTTGGTATGACTGTTGCAGGTTAGTTCTTTACAGAAGCCCCGAACTAAAGCTGATTTTCAACTAGCCAATGTCAAGCAGGTCTTGACAGTTTTATCAGCTGTCTTGATGTTTGATTTGACCATAAGTACGGCAAATGGCATAGGTATAGTTCTGACGCTGATTGGAGGAGCGTGGTATGCTCAAGTTGAATTTATGGAACGAAAGAGAGGGTCAACTGGACAGCCAAACATATGACCTTCACGATATATCATTATACTTTACCTCAAATTTAGACGAGGCGTGATGATAGTGTATACGACCTACCAGGACGCATGGATAACGTGACATTGTAGAATTATTGTATAATAGTTTTGGTACATGGCATTATTCGAGACCAGCATACCTAACGTCTGCATTGGCGTCAAGCCAAGCGAGCCAGTTTTTGAGGTATCGACCACCATGTCGGACAGTCGAGGAGTCACCAACGACGCACTGAGACATGGGTAATCATTGACAAAGGCACCCAAGAGAATGAACAACGTACAAGGTGCCGTTTTGCTCTCGTCATCGCGACTACAAACATGTCAAGAAGTTGAACCAAAACGCCGTTAGAGCAACTCACCATTGAGACGCCGCTTCTCCTTTAAGAATCCTACCTCACGCTGTGCATGAGACGTCAGTAGCCGTGGACAGGGAACGCGTAGTTGACAAACCTTGTCGTTACTCCTTACCAAACTTATAATCACAGCGTCTTTTTCCCTACCCTGCATGCCATCGACAGTACCTATCTCCAGAACGCTTCCGTATTGAGGTCTCAGCAGAGACGTGAGCAAAGTGACTTGCGCTTGGTATCTGCTCAACTTTAAATTCGTATCAGTGTAAGGAAAGGAGAACTTACGGTGTGATGACTGCTATCTGGGAAGCGAGGACACCCATACTCGTCTATGTCAAGAGTTAGGCAATAGAAAGGGATTAGTTGGAAAAGGAGCATACCAACTTATCGATCCATTGCTTTACGACTGTGGCCTCATTCTCATTACACCGAGATCCCTCGTCTCCGTCTCCCTCGAGCCTCTCAAAGTACTCACATCCAGCCGTGTCGAAGAAGACAACGGGTGTCTCAAGCACCTCTTTCATCGTCTCTTCATCTCCTTCGGCTTGAACGACATCGCTCAACAAGTGCGACGCGACAGAGTCGTGTGACTCTAGTTTGGATTCATAAAGTGTTTTGGACGGAAATTCGCAGATCTGGGAGTGCATGCTGCACAAACAGTCAGGTTGCATGTCAATCAGTCTGGTTGAGGTAGAAGACGTACCGATATTGCACCTGAAGCATTCTTTTAATGCTCGGTCCATACATTTTCTCTAAACGATCGAATAACGTGGTCTCTAATGTCCGTGGAGGTTTCAGGCTTGGGGGTTTTGATGCATTAGATACAGCCACTGGAGCTTGCATCGGCTCTTCTTCCGAGTCACTATCAGTCCTTTCCGAATCCGATTCTGCTACTGTCTCAGGCTTAGAATTCTGACCACCCTTGCTTTTTGAGTCTGCTGGTTTCTCCTTAGAAGGCGGCTGCGCCTTCTTGTTGGTTCTTGTTTTAAAGTCCTTGTTGATCGATAGCACCGTTGGCGGTAGCTGCATTGGATCGCCGGCTAAGATCAGCTTTTTCGCCTTGAATATGGGGATCCAGCACACCTGAGAAGGCCACACCGTTAATACGCTCCAGTGTAGAAGATGTAAAATGCACTCACAGCTTCTAATGCTTGCGTTGCCTCGTCAATGATTACCACATCAAAAATATGATTTCGTAATTGTCTACCACCAGATGAATGGCATGTTGCGAGAACGATCTCAAAGAGCGTGAACAGAAGTGGAACTAACACAAGGGCCTGCCTACCTGTGAGTCGCCTAAGACAGCTTCGACCACGCCCCCTTCACGCTGACGATACCTTGTAGATATTAGCAGGTGACATTCGAAGATTTGAGGACATCACTTACTCTTTACGCAAAGCCTTCACTTCTTCCCATAGCCTTCTCCGTTCGGCACCTTTAGGACGTTTTCCCTTGGCACTCTTTCCTTTGCCTGAAAGAATTCCGAGCGTTGCTTCCAGTTCCATTTTCACATCCTTTGCTAATGATGCCTTGTGAATGGTAAATTTGAAACTATAGAATGACGGAAACGCCAAACCTGATCCGTCCTGGCCGCCTTCACATCCAATGTAGCATCCAAGACGGAGTCTTGGGCCATAACGCGCGCAGGGTGGCCGATGCGGGTAACTTTGAGTCTTTTCCCCTTGTCTTCAGCGGGAAGAGCCAGGAGTCTTTCCAGAATGTTATCCACCGATAGGTTAGAGGCACCGCAGACCAGTAGTCTGCGAGGTTTCTCGGACGTCGACGACACAGACACGAGTTGTCGGATTATTTCTATTAGGGTATGCGTCTTCCCAGTGCCTTGGACGGGTTAGAATAAAGGCAATATCAATATTGAGAAAAGGGACCTGGAGGGCCATGAATGCATGCTACCTCTGGGGATTCCAAACAAAATTTGACGGCTTCTTTTTGACTTGAATTGAGGCTCTTATCGAAAAATTGTATATCTTCCAGCGGAATCCTTTTGGAGATTGCAGCCAAGCCCATTAAAACTTGGACAAGAGGCGTCAACCGCGGCACATTCTTGTCATCGGACTATCCCGGTAATAAGCAAAACAGCGATTGCCGTATCTAAGACTGAGGCAAACCTTGGATTCGGTGACTGTCTTTTCGAGTTGGTCTACGGCTTTATCCATCCTGAAAGAGACGTAAGATTGAAGTAATATCACAGATCGGCATGCAGTACCTATCATAAGTTACACTATTCGCAATTTTCAAAACGCGACAGCGGTCAGGCAGATCGAGATCGTCTGAAGAATCGGATGGGTCAACAGCGATAATTATTCGCGTGTCTGAGATCTAATCCACGTATAAGAGGATGCCCATGATAGGTAAGTGAACCAAGTCTTGACCTTATATACGACGCCTTCAACTGGGGAGCTTTGAGGCTCAGAGGAAGCGACAGATTTCTTAGGCTTTTTCTGAGCTGAGTTGGCTGTAATGTTTTCCTCTATTTGTGTGAGATCTCCTGGTCTTCGCTACTGGTCAGAACCGATCCAAACTTGCAAGCATCGGAATGATCACCTGAAAGTATGTGGAGGAAAGGTCGGGCTTGTATGGTACGCAGCTGGACGTTCCAATTCGACTAAACTGTGCTTTCACCTCTGTCAGTCGACCGCAATGTTCCAGGATGAGTGATCTCTACGTTTTACCGCCGAGGCCGATATTTACGGTCACAACCCCCAAGCCGGCAAGAGCTAGACCTTTCTGCTCCAAAAGTTTCGGTCCGCAATTGGATCGAAGGAGCGAATTTCTTTGTAGTTCCGCTGAGCGTTCTTGGGCTAGCAAGAGCCGCTGCCTTTCAAAATATGCTGCCAAGGCTGGCGCGTTGAAGGACATGGATGATGACGTGGATCACTGAAAGGCACATATAAGTAAAATGGTGTTATATTTATTCCGAATATTACATCGAAAACAGATGATTTTGGCAAGCAGTAAGGGTGACCCAAAAGCACAGATGATGACTTCCGAGAAAGCGGACAATACTTTGTTCTTGTTTTGTCGCGATGAAAGTATGGACAAAAAAGGCAATGAATATCTGTCTGACGACAATTGAATCAAAGTTTTGACAAAATCCTAACATGCTATGCATTTTACATAGTCAATGGGTCCAAGAAAAGTACATCGAAAACTGCTGGTGAGATCTTCCACCAGCCCTCCATCCAGCTTCCATTAATTGACTTTTATGAACAATTTTGCTATATCTTACTGCCTGAAAAATTGAATATTATACCTCAGAATATTGAATTCTATAACTATTTATTTTTTCCAGCTTTCAGCTTAAAATATCAGAAGATTATTTTAAATATTATTTTATTATTTATAATTATTGAAATAATATTGAAACTTTCCCAAATATTAAGGTATGCCTCAAGCGGAACCAAGAACATCACATGACAAATATGTTATAAATTGTGACATTTTCACAAAGAAACTTATCTACTCCTGCATATGGAAGTAAATGCCAAATCTGGCTCTGAGGGATTGTAGATAATGTTATTTTGCATAAATGCTCAGGCTTTGATTTCCTGATTTTGAAGCTCAGCAAGATTAGATAGCAAATTTGTGATTTGATGGCAGCAGACAAATTAAGATACAACCACAATGCAACATATTCACATGTTGTATTCAGCTGGAACACATTGTTTGGGCATGCCTCCTATTCCTAGGAAGCTGCATAACCTAGTACAATACTCTGGAGTTTCCTTAAAATAAAAGAGATCAAATAAAAATAAAGAAAATATAGAGTCAAAGCTTAAAGTGGAGGTTAAGGCTTAGGGATTTGACCTGTTGTTTCTGCCTAAGTTCCACTGTAAACTTAATTTTATTGAGCAGTGCTAAGGTTATGTGAAACAGAAATATAGAATGTATCCACCATCATCAAAGAAAGCTGATTTGAAGAAGAATATGTGCAAGACATTGAAAATAGTTGATATTTCCACAATGTGCCAGTGTGTCATTTTCTTTCTCAAGCAGTTGGTAGCTTATCTTCTGGTAGGTTTTCAGTCCATTCAATCTGATTCATGAATGCTTATCAGAAGAAATTAAGTGGAAATGAGGCTGCTTAAACAGCAAAGAAGTATAAGGGTCACTAGACTATTCTAGAGCATATTTTTGAAGAACTGGATAAAACAGAGATTGTTGTTATGATTTTCCTTTTATTTCCTTATCTTATCTTGTCTTATCAGAGCATCTATCTGATCTTAGGTGCTTAGTGATCATGGGCCAGTTACTATGACTATACTAGACAATTCATGCTATTATACTATAGCATATGCTAGATGCCTCATCAACAGACAAAAACTATTGTTTCATGCATGACAACCATACTCTATAGTATCATGTCACAGGAGGACACAATAAGTAGAGCTATATTTATCACTCTCAAAAACATATATAGATAGTGTAGCTCTCACTGTAGTAGACCAGCTTTGAGCTAAAGTTTATTCATACTACTCCACCTCTTGAGTCTACTTGTAAATGCTTTGATCTCATCCATCAAACATATTCCAGTAGACTCTAGCATGACTGTATGAATATGATACAGCACTAGTTTATCACATGTTTAGTCTACATAACAAACAGGTTTAACAATTAGCTTAAAGCTTCAACCTTCTCTTTTCTTATGCAATCATCTTGTGAAGGAAACTGAATGCAAACAAGCTCCAATCTCACCACTGACTTCTTTAAGCTCTTAAATGCTATTATTAGCATCTTACTCATGCTGTTTATCCTAATCCTCCTCTGCTGCAGAAACCAGTTTATTGGTATCTGGATTATCTGCTACTACACCTATTTACACAATCTTGCTTATATTCACTCTTGACAGAATGACTCTCCTGTTCTTCTCCTCTATGAAGTCTCAACAGATTCTCTCAGAAATCCTAAAATCTCCACAAACCTCATATCTGAAGATGTCCTCAGAGATGACTTTCAAGAAACTACTTCAAAAATATTAAATGAGTCAAAAATCCTCAGAAACTACCAGCCATGATATAATAAGTATCACAATATCAGAACTCTCACAAGAGACCTCCCTTCAGACTTCTGGATCACTCTGACTCTCAGCCCTACCACTGCCTCTTCTGAGCCCAGCCCTGAAGACTGCACTCAGGACTTTATTGACACCAACTGATGGGCCACTGCTGCTACCATCTATTTTAACTATGGGACTCCCACTGGAACCTCTGAACTCTTATGCTCTAACTCTCCCAATACTCTCTTCTCAGGGAAAGGCTCCTCCAGCATTTCTTCTCTCAGACCTCCTGAGCCTGCCAGGTTCTGCTAAGCCTATCCTATCAATATCAACACAATTCTTAGCAATGGAAACTTTATTTTACTCTAAAGCATAGAGTTTCTCCATATTCTCAGAAGGCATTTCTTTGACATGGAGGAAGCAGCAGATGCTAAAAAAGCAGCCAGACTCTCCATCTGATGATCTGGCCCTCCTATCTCTCTAAGAGGACTCTCTAGTGATGATAAGAGCTCCAACAGCAGCTTTCTCTCCATCTGTATTGTCTAGAACTCTCAAGAAAGAGATGGACAGGACATAGGATGAAGAGCATATCTGAGAAGATATTCAGTGAATATTTAAAGAAGAGTTCAGAGAGATATATCATGAGTGAGTATGTGCAATTCCCATGGATATTGCCTGGAGGGTGACTCTATTAGAGAAAGAATATTTAATAGCAGGAACCAAAGAGAAGGTGGACATTTTACAGTATTATATGACTGAACAAGTGATTTACATATTTAATGACTGATACTCCATCAACATAAAGGCCAACCTACTACCAGATCAAATCTGATTCAACATCCAACCAATGCCACACATGCTACCTATACCACTAAAACAAGCTGTGTATATGATACTTTTAGTCTGGTCAGTAGCATGAACCATATTCCCAAACTGTCTGACTCTATCACCTACTTTATGCCAATGATATTCATGGCTGAATGCACAAGAAAGCCATCTCTTTGCTGGACAGAATGATCCTTCTGACCCCACTGTGAGACTCAGCAGAGAGAAGAACTCTGTTTCCACTGACAGAAATGAGAAAGACTAGAATGATCTTAAGGCCAGTAACTTCAAAATTATCAATGGGAAAATCAAAAGGAAAAGAGAAACAGGAGCAGGCAGTCCTATTGCTGATGATCACTTTTTGCATTCCTTGTCAGAACCACTAGTCTTCTAGCAATACTCCCTCTTTGACAAATACCTTAACCTAATAGCTGCCCTTGCTATTAATGCCTCTCTAATCCAATGTAAGCCAGAACTCATAAGAAAACCATGATCCTTCAAGAGAGCCTCCAATAACATCAACAGATTTCTAGTAGACTACAAAATATACTTTGAAGTCTATGCAGTCTACTTAACTGCCAACATGTATTGAGTCACTTGCTACCTTCTATTTTGAAGACAAAGTAAAAGAATAGTAGATGATAACTCTTACCAACTTATATTCTGCTATTAGAAAGCATTATTGATTGTCATCCTGGAAGAACTTCAAAGAGACCATCTGAGAGAAGTTCACAGATTCAGCTGTCCAGGATATATATACAGTCAAGATATACAAACTACAAATAGGTGACAAAATGACCAATGAATACTTTTACAAGCTGGAATGACTAGCTTGACTGGCCAATCTTCATCATGATATAACCAAAACAGATCACATAGTGGAAGTGTTAAAGATTAGAGTCCCACTGTTATAGACTAAGACTATTTCAGACATTAGTATCAACATGCCTAAAAGATATAATATCTGGAAGGAGCATATCATGATAATAAACTGAAAACAATAACAACAGAAGATAACTGGTGCCATGCATCAGAACTATGATAAGAAGAGATATCAGAGGTTGATGAGCAAGAGTATGCCCAGACAGTCAAAGAGAGTAATATCCAGCACCACTGGCAAGAAAAAAACTTTGATTAGCATCACATATACAGAGCAAGAAAAGCCTATGGATATTGACCAACTAAAGAAGAAAGAGAAGTGCTTCAATTGCAGAAAGAAAGACCATCTGTTGAAGAACTGCCTGAAGAAGAAATAGACTCATGAAAAAATATGGGCACAGATCACAGAGTTGCAGAAAGAGACTGATGCTGCTGAAGAAAATAGCAAAGACATGAAGATAGAGAAGATAAAAGATAAGGCTGACAAGTGAATAATTCTGCTTGATCAGCCAAAGAACTTAATTGTATATCATCAATAGCTATATTAGATCCACTTGGTATGTGATCAAAACACATGATAAACTAGTGCTGTATCAAGTTCATACAGTCATGCTAAAGTCCACTAATTGTGTAGTCTGACTGAGTGCACCAAAGCTATTTACAGATTAGGCTCAAGAGAAGGAGAATGATATGAATAAACTTTAGCTTGAAGCTGGAGTACTACAGTGAGAGCTATTCTACTTATATATGTTTTTATGAAATATAAATATAGTTTTCTATTTGTTAAGCATTTCTACACTATAGTGTCATAGTTGTCTGATTGTTGAGAGCAAGACAATAAGGTAGTGTCTATTGACAAGGCATCTATTGCATATCAAAGAATAATAGTAAAAGCTGCCTATTATAGTTAAATAATTGTTTTATAATAAATAAGCACTTTAAATCAGATAGGCACTCTGATAAGATAAGAAAAAATAAAATAAGTGAAGAAAATATAAGATAAGCAGAAAAAATCATAATATCACTCTTTTGTTAAGACTATCATCTTAATGGTCCAGTTAAGAGAGAGTTTATAGTTATAAATAGCTACATCAGCATTTATATTTCATTCACTGATCCACTGATTGGACTCTGGACTATATCCCTTCCATTTGATGAGATATTCAATAACAGAATTGAGGCTATGACTCTGATGATCATAGGTTTTTCAGATGTGATAGTTGAGGATTTGCTTGATCTTATAATGTTCTTCATCTTTGATTAGGTCAGATTTAGGAGGAGAGGAAACTTTCTGATTAAGAAAGATGGATGGTATATATGGAGAGAGAAGAGATTTGTTAAACATTGAGTGGATCTTTCATATGACTGGTAATCTAAGCTGGTAAGCTGAGGCATTGACCTTCTTCATAATGAGAAAGTTGGTTGTGTCTAGTCAGACATAATCATTAACATTTTACTGGACAGTGGGGTGGCAGAACTTGTCATACTGATGTTTTATTGCAGTGACAGCCTTTTTAAGAGTGGATTTTATTTTATCATGGATCTTAAACATCTGATTCATGAATGAGATTAAGGCAGAAGTTGTAGTATATTAGCAAGTTGAGCTAGTGATGTAAGAGTGATGCCTGTAATTGATGAAGAATGAGGTTTTGCTAGTTGCTGAATAAATTCAGTTATTGTGCTGGAAGACTGCAAGCAGAAGCCAGTCTGCCCAATCATCCTGTCAATAATTAATGAATATATAGAGATACTTCTTGATCTTCTGATTGACTCATTCTGTCTGCCTATCTGTCTGCAGATGATAAGTAGTTGAGACATTGCTTTTGATCTGCAGCAAGTGATACAAGTCTATTATGAACTTAGTGTTAAGCTCAAGTGACATATAACCAAAACACATGATAAATAGGCACTGTATCATATTTGTACAGTCACATCTAAGTTCACTAGTGTATGCTTATGTGGCATTGTATTTCAAGGCTATTACAAAAGGCTTAAGATAGAATAGTAAGAAATAAACTTTAGCTCAAAGCTGAAGATACTACAGTGAGAGCTATTCTACTTATATACTATTCAAGTCTAAGTTAAATATATCTCTACTAATTATATGTTTCTATGCTATGATACTCTTTGTCTTTGAGCATCATTACTGTCTATAAAAGAGTATTGTCTATTGTCAAGCATTGTCATCACATTGGAGGACAATGACAGACTTGGTCTATTATGATGACTAAGCCTTTTCCATGATCCTAAGTGCTCATCTTTAAGTGCTCTGACTAAGCATAAATAAGGGTCAAAATGAGAATAAAGGTTAAGAATCATGAAAAATTGTAACACTTAGAGACAAACTGCAGTCCTCAGTCTGAAATTACTATCTGCAGCATACTATATTTGGTATACACCTCATCTCATAAGATCTTTGCTCACTCTTCTGATAACAATTCTGTCAAGCATATAATCAGAATAATTGCCTTCGAGAAGTAATTAATTATAATGATGATGGTATTATAATCTTAGCACTTAGGCAGTCCAGTGACTATATCTATAAAGATATGCATTCATAGTATACTTGGTACCTTATTCAGATAGAGGGGGACTGCCTTCACTTGAGTGCTTGATTTGGTGCATTGGCAGATTTCACAAGCTTTGACATACTTCTTTACATCTGTTTTCAGCTTCAGCCATCAGTATTCTTATAATACTAACTCTGCAGTCTTTGCAATCTCTGAATGTCCTACAGTGATATGATCATGTGACTGGATAATAATCTTCTCTTGTAATGCATAGTCTCAGAGTATGTAGATCTGACTATTATAGAAGATCAGATCTCCTTCTTTTATCATTCTTTGGTCATAGTTAATAGAAGAGGCTATCTTCTGGTCTCATAGTTTGGTTCATCAGATAGCACTTTTGATATGCTCATGTGCTTCCTCCTCTATCAGCATAATTATCACTCTAAAGTGCTCTGCTTTGAGCACTATCATTTTCCTATTGTTGTTCTTTCTCTGATTGTGGTCTGCATATCTACTAAGCAGGTCTGCCTTTTTATTTGTAGTCTCTGTCTTATATTAGAGAAGAAAGTCATATTTCATTAGCTCTGTAACTCAGCAGGCCTGTCACTGGTTCAACTTCTGTGAGAGTCAGAAGTACTGGAGGTTTTGATGGTTGATTCAAATCTTGAACTTCTGAGTCATGCCTATCAGATAATGCCTTCACTTGACCAAGGCAAGCATGATCACAAGGAGTTTATTGTCATAGATCTTATAGTTTCTCTCTATGATCATGAGGGTCTTGAAGAGGAATGTGACTGACTGCCATTTACTCTCTTGCTCCTATGAGAGCATGACTCTGATCACTCTGTTGCTTGAATTGGCCTTCATCCAGAACTTTCTCTCCCTTGTCAGGATGGCTAGTATCACATCCTCTGCTAGCTGCTTCTTCAACTGCTGGAAGGCATCTTCTTGCACTATTCTCTAAGTCTAAGGTATTTTCTGTCAGTTGTATCATAAGTCAGATGATATAGCTGTAGTCTTTGATGAACTGCTGGTAGAAGTTTGTGAACCCTAGAAATGATTGAAGTTCCTTCTTCTTAGCCAGAGTTAGCCACTTTATTATGCCTTGGATCTTGATCAGATCCATGCAAATACTTCCTTTGCTGATGATGACTCCTAGATACTTCATCTCCAACATCTCAAATTTACACTTTTCTGCCTTGAAGAACAGCTTGTGCTTTCTCATCAATGCAAGGACCTGTTAAACAAGGTGGCAATGCTCCTCTTTGTCTCTGGATATGATCAGCATGTCATTAAGATAGATGGTGACCTTCTTAGTGACAATAAGATTCTTAAAGATATTGTTTATCATCCACTGGAAGGTCATAGGTGAGTTGATGAGCCTAAAAAACATTACCATCAGCTCAAAGAGCTCTCTGTTAGTCTGAAAGACAGCCCTCCACTCATCTCTCTCTTTTATCCATAGATTATTTTATCTCTAGCATATGTCAAACTTGGTATAATGCCAAGCACCACATAGTTTGTCTATCAGTTTTGAGATCAGCAGCAAGAGATAACAGTTCTTGATCATCATCTCATTAAGCTTTCAGTAATCTTGAACTGGTCACAACTTGCCATTCTTTTTCTTCACAAAGAAGAATGAAGAAGCCATCAGTGATTTGAAGAGTTGAATGTGTCTGCTGGATAAGTTTTTGTCTAGAAACTTATCAAGTTCCTGTTATTCTTGATGCTCAAGAGAGTATATCTTACAGTCAAGGTTGGCATTGGCATTGAGAATCAACTTGATCACATGATTCCAGAGCTTAGAGTCTGAAAGCTCATCAAATTTTTCCTTGTTGAAAAGATCTCAAAAGTCCCATGCCTATTCTGGCACTATCTCTTCAAAGGTTTTGGCTTCTTTTCTCTTATTGGCTTTTACTGCCAGATCATTTGCATGATGTATAGTTCAGACATGAATGGCCTGCTTCATATCAACAGTGAGAATGGTTTCTCTCTCCTCTATTTCTTTATTCCATCTGTCTTCTTTGTCTTTGTCTGGCAGCACAAAAGATGTCTTTCAGCAGTAGCATCATATAAAAGTGATTTGGCCTGTTTTTCAGTTAATGAGCAGGTTGTGCTGGATTAACCAGTCATAGCCAAGAAAAATCTCCTTTGATCCTAAATCAATAACTGCTAGGTTGATGTGTTTGGTGTGGTTTCTAATCATCATTCACAGTTCAATGAATTCTATGATTGATCCAGTCTGGTTTCAAGTTCAGTTGGTATTATATGCTGAAATGGAGGCCACAGTAGCTCTAGTGAAGAGATGGTGCTTAATGATAAAAGCATGGTTGATTGAACTTCTGGTGCACTCATTGTTGATCAGAGCAGACACTGTATGCATGGTTTGATTGGTTAGCATCTTGATCTGAACTTTGATGATAAGATTCTTGCCAGTCATCTTTTGTCACTGAATATACCTCCAGGGTTTTCTAAGCTCATCTAGCCATTTCAGCACTTGGTTTCTTTTTGTCTTCTGTATTCCTTCTATCGTCTCATTGATCACCTTTTCTGCTCATACTTTATATACCCAATTCTTGAATATTGCCTTTTCTTTTTTCTTTGACTCAGTATTGCAGATAGCATGCCAGGTCTATTCAGTGTCAAATGGTTTAAACTATTTAGTGGAGGTCTCTCTCTCTGTTCAGCCTGCAGGTGCTTGAGTCTTTTTCTTGGGTGATTTCTTTGGTGTGTTTAGGATAACAGAAGCAGGTATATTTGAATGCACATGTAAATATATAGTACCTACAGAGCTATCATAAGTCTGACCAGCAGTATCTGGAGACACATCATTAAGTTCTTTGGCTGACCAAATGGAATTGCTCACTTATTGGCTTTATCTTTTACCTCTTCAACCTTTATGTCTTTCTCATTCTCTTTTATGGCATCTGCTTTCTTCTGCAGTTCTGCAATCTGCACTCTGATCTCTTCTCATGTACATTTCTTCTTTGGACAGTTCTTTGATGTGTGGTCTTTCTCACTATAGTTGAAGCACTTACTCTTCTTCTTCAGCCTATCAATATCTATCAGTTTCTTCAATCCAGTGTAGACAATGCTGAAGATGGTCTTCTTTTTATCAAAAGCAGAGTTTATGCCTGTCTTAGGTGATGTCTGCTATCTAGCCTCCTTGCTGCTGCCTCTTGGCTTCCTGTCACTGTTCTGATGAAAGGTGCTTACCACCTTCTGCCACTGTCATTCTCAGTTCATAATCAAAATTCTCTTCTTCTACTCCTTATACTCTTTCAACATGTTAATAGTAATGTTAAAAATGATCTTGGTGTAAGAAGGAGAGATCTCAATCTTCAGAGTCTTGAAGAGATGTCTGATTTTAGAAAAGCCATCACAGAGTCCAGTGAGCTTGACAAGTCATTTTAGCTCACTGAAGTGCTTGCTGACTATCTTATCACTTATGCAGAGCTTTTTCATCTTGTTCTTATAGATGTTCTGTATTATGAGATCAGTAAATTTATTCTGTATAGCTTCTTTAAAGTTGGCTCAAGATAGCAGATAATAATACTCTCTGGTTGTAGAATACAGGTCTATCAGTTTTATTGTCTATCACTCTTTCATCTTATCCTCAAAGTATGAGGCTGTGAAGACAACTTTGTATATGTTAGCAGTGAGATAAGTAGTGTAGGCTTGAAAGTTGTTATGATTTTTCTATTTTCTTTCTTGATTATCCCCTATTTATGCTTGGTCAGAGTGCTTAGACTAGCACTTAGGACTATGAGACAGGCTTAGTCACCATAATAGGCTGATACTGCCATTATCCTCTGACAACAATGATGTCTCTCAATGATAAACAATACTCTTTTGTAGATAGTCATGACACTTAAGGACAACAAGCACTATAGCTTAGAAACACACAATTAGTAGAGATATATTTATCTTATGGACAAACAGTATATAAGTAGTGTAGCTCTCACTGTATATCTCCAGCTTTGAGCTAAAGTTTATTCTTCGATCATTTTATCTTGAGCTGATTGTTTATTGACTTTGAAGTATTTGTGTTAAATCTAAGTTGCATGTGATCAAAACACATGATAAACAGGTGCTGTATCATATTTATACAGTCACACCTGAGTCCACTTATTATGCTTTATTGACTAATATGCATCTATTATAATTTTTCACTATTTTCTTTATTTTTACTCCTATTCATGCTTAGTTAGAGTGCCTAAACCAGTGCTTAGGACTATGAGACAATCTTAGTCAGCATGACAACCATTGTCTTGCAACATATAGTGATGCTCTGACAATAAGACAATCTCTCTTTTGTAGATAACTACAATACCCTAGGACAACAAGTATTATAGTACAGACACTCACAATTAATGATACTATATTTATCTAGGAGATAAATGATATATAAGTAGCATAGACAATACTATGTATCTTTAGTCTTGAACTATCCTTTACTCTATCATTCTACTCAAGTCAACTAAGTATTGACCTTGGGATATAACATCTCTAAACACACTAAAGTGGATTTCAGCATGACTGTATGAACATAATACAGCACTAGTCTACTATATGTTTTTGATCATGTATCACTTGGGTCTAATAATTAGTTCAAGACTTTCATTTTTCTTTCCTTATGCCTATCACAAGCAAAGAAAACTGAATGCCATCCATCAATATTATAACCACTGATCTCATCAATGACTTCTTTAAACTATTGGCTTCCTGTTAGACCCAAGCTGCACATGATTTTAAACATATGATAAACTGATGTCACTTTGCACTTTGAGTGGAATAACAGAGTTCACTGATATGAATATAGATTGTGATGCAACA
This sequence comes from Guyanagaster necrorhizus, assembly GCF_019112545.1. Taxonomy (NCBI): domain Eukaryota; kingdom Fungi; phylum Basidiomycota; class Agaricomycetes; order Agaricales; family Physalacriaceae; genus Guyanagaster; species Guyanagaster necrorhizus. Next base: position 22,714 of record NW_025064905.1, read on the forward strand.
AGGCCTTTAGTGATTAGCTTGAGAGTAGAATGATGTGAATAAACTTTAGCTTGAAGCTAGAGTTACTCCAGCAAGAGCAATCCTACTTATATAAAGTTCATAGTACTATTATAAATATTTCTACTGATTATGTCTGCACTGGCAATTATGCTCATTGTTCTTGAGTGTCACTACCATTTACAATAGTGTCATTGTGCATCATCAGGCAACATTGTTGCATTGAAAGACAATGGCCAATTAGGCTTGTTGTGATGACTAAGCTAATCTCACAGTCTTAAGCACTGGTCTAAGTGCTTTGACTAAGCATAAATAGCAGTTAATCTCATGAAAAGAAAGAAAAAGATAAAAAAAATCATAACATTACCCTCTCCTTAAGACCATTATCCTGATGGCTTAATTTAGGGTTAATTTATAGTTATATATAATATTAGCTGTATCCATCCACTTTTTGTTGATCCATTGGTTGGATTCAAGACTGTAGCCCTTCTAGCTGATCAGATAATCAGTTATTGTCATCATTTCACTATCTTTTGCTTTGACTTTTTGCAGTTTGTGATTTAGAATTTGATCAATTTTATAATGTTCTTTATTATTAATCAAGTTAGACAGCAGAGGCAGTGGCTATTTCTGATTGGGGAAGGCTGATATGATATATGGTGTTAGGAGTGTTTTTATTAGGAACATGCCAATCGAGTGGGCTTGAGTGCACATGTGGAGTCTAGCAGAGTGCATGGGCATTGATGAAGCTATTAGCAACATCACCCTTGAGTCGGAGCCCAAGGATCTGGATGGACAGACCAGAGTTCCATCAGAGAAGTGAGCAGGAGTATCCTTCGGAGCAGAATCCGATGGGTGAGATAGGGAGGGGTGAGTACAAAGTGTAGATGGCTTATCCAAGTTGATATTTGAACTGAGTAGCTATAATGATGTACATGGCTTTATATACTAATGGTAGCTAATTCTGAGTCAGGTTCCATTGGGTTCCAGTGTCAGTATTCGTTACCGAGTTCAGAGTCTAGATATTACAATGTGAAATACAGATGTGAAATGATACTGGTGAAATGAAATTAGTAGGTAATAGGAAGCAGTTGGAGTCTGGTGGGTAGTGTGATTGGATTCACGGTTGGTTGAGGTGACACAGAGGCTGGCAGCATGTGTATAACAGTATCCTCCTCTTAGTGTTCTTGCCCTCAAGAGCATAGATCCTGATGGCCAGTGGGACCACATGGAAGATTGTTGGTGGCCATGGGAGTTTTTTCAGCTTGATCTGAAACCACTATCTTCGCCTATATCATCGCTCATACACTCCTGAGCCTTTGGTGAGGGGATCCACCCCTGATGGCCCTGAAGAGGCCAAAGAATTATTTTGTCTGGAATGGTAAACCGTGGAGGAAGAATATGCAGAGGCTGTAGAGAGCCATTTGGAATGGCAAGGGGAGCAGAAGCAGGAGAAAAGGGTCTGGGTGAACTGTGTGGCCTGGAAGGCATGGAAAAAGGAGCAGAAGGAGAAGTTAGAGAGGAAGAGGGAGGAGGTTTGGCAGGCCATGGAGAGGTGGGCTAAGGAGGCAGAGGAGGCATTGAAAGAGGCAGCTCAGAGGGAAGCTGAGGAGAGGGAGGCCATGGAGGCAGTGGCAAGGGCTGAGGCTGAGGAGGTAGAGCTAGAGAGAATGATTATAGAGGATGGGTTGCAAATGACTCCTATGGAGGCCATTGATTTTTGGCTGCATTGAGTGTTAGTGGAATGGTTTAGTCCTGACCCTGGTCTTCGCTTCAAGAAGGTGACTCGCCCTATACCTCTGGAATCCGATGATGAACAGGACAAGGGGACTGAGGGGGATGATGAGTCTGAAGAATCCAAGAGGACTCTGGAGAGGAGGAAGAGAGTGCGAGAGGGGAAGAGAAGGGCAGCAGGTCCAGTAGAGAAAGGCTGTAAATGCAAGTTCAGGTCAAGGAGCATAGTGGATAGCAGTAGGACAGAGGTGGTTGTTAGCCCCAAAAAGCAGGCAAAGTTGGAAGTGGTGGGACTGGTGGGGGGCAAGGAATTGTTGGATGGTGAAAGTAAGTGTCTTAGTTTTCTTTCATGGCTCAACTTAGCTTTTTTTGTTTTTAGAGAGTTGTGTGTGCTGTCGTCAAGATGGTGCCTGGTGTTATGCATGCCTGGTAACCAAAGGCACCAGTTGAGGGTGGACTTGCTCTCGCTGCAAGATCAAGAAAACTGCCTGTTTGTTCAACAAGGGGATCACTGTGAGCGAGGTGATCAGCAGTGTGGAGGTCTCTGCTGGTCTCCACCAACTTTTACAATTGATACACAAGTTGATGCATCGCATGGATGAGTTGGCAGATGAGGTGGCAGATGTTCATGATACTGTGGCAGGTCTTCAAGATGACTACAGTTCCGATGATATGTTGTCTTCTTTGGAGCTGTTTTCAGAGTCCAAGGTGAAGGCCTAGAAGAAGGCCTGACTGATTTTCAAGGATGAGAGGGATCAGGAGGTGGAGGATCTTCGGAAGGTGATATTGAAGGGGCTGGACGAGGATATAGAGGAGTTGAAGGAGCAAGGGGAGAGTTCAGATTCTGGTGTGGGCCCATCGGATTCCGCTTCTTTGTAAAATATTTTGTACAAAATGTATATAGAAAAGGGCATCAGATGTTGGTGGTGGACAAAAATGTAAATGCAAAAAATTTTTTGACTTTGAAAGTGTAGGAAGGGTGATTGAATGGTGGTAATTAGTGGTTAGAATTGAAATGGTAAGATGGAGTGTTGGTGGTGTCCAGAGTAGCATTGTATTAGGAATAGGATGTTTGAATAACTTTGGACAAGGGTTCTGGTTTGTCTGGATATCAGTGATGGAATTTTTCAATAAATTTATCAGTGAAAAACTCGGAGGCCAGTAACCAAGCAAATTCTTTGTTGGTACCTTCGTATCCTAGCCACTGGATTTTGTACAGCAGTGAGCAGCAGAACTGGCAGTCCAGTTTAGAGTCAAGGATTTGGGCTATTTCGAAATGTTCTTCTCTGTCAACTTCGACTGGAGGCAGTGGTGGTTGGATTCAGTTAGAAATGGTGTTTTCTTTTATAGGTTCCAATTGTGACACATGAAAGATGGGGTGAATGGACCAGAGGTCTGGTGGAAGCCTCAGGGTAAAGGAGTGGATATTAGGTTGGGCTATGATTTCAAAAGGATCAAGGTATTTCTCTGAGAATTTTCTGGTCAGGCGGGTGGTTTTGATATGTTTGGAGCTGAGGTAGACCTTGTCCCCTACTGTGAACAGAGGTGCCAGAATTTGGTGCTTGTCTGCTTGGATCTTATAGTGAGACTGGGCTTTAGAAATTTCATCCTTCAGTAATTGATGGAGTTCATCAAGGTTGACTGTGAAATCTTGGGCTCGAGTGAAGGCGATATCCCTTTCAGAGTGAATGGTGATGTTGGGGTGGTAACTCTTGTTAGTAAAGAATGGGGAAATTCTGGTGAACACATTAGGGGCATTATTGTAGGCGAATTCAGCAATGGGTAAGAGAGTGTTCCAGTTATCCTGCTGGTAGAAGCAGTAGATGCAGATGTATTGTTCCAGAGTTTGGTTTGCTCATTCAGTTTGGCTGTTGGCCTCTGGATGATAACCAGAGATAAGGTGGAGTTCCATGTCAAGAGCCATGGCTAAGGCACGAGTAAATTAGGAGATGAATTTGGAGCCGCAGTTGGATGTGATGTGATTGGGTACCCCATGTTTGGAGAATACATGGATAAGGAAAAGTTGAATGAGCTCCACAGAGTTGATGGTGTCATAAGTGGGAATAAAGATGGCTTGCTTGCTAGCTTAGTCTATGACTACTAAAATGGCAGTGAATCTATTGGAGTCTGGTAGTTGTTTAATGAAGTCCATGGAAATGGAATCCCATGGCCGTTTGGGAACTGGCAGAGATTTCAGTAACCCATAGGGGCAGTGTCTGGGTGCCTTGTTGCATCCACAAACTGTGCAGGACTTAACATAGTGTCAGACATATTCACGCATCTTTGGCCAGATGTAGTTCCTGTTAAGCCCAAGCGTCACGTGAACAGATACACGTGATAAACGGGTGTTCCTTCGCACTTCGAGGAATCACCTGAGTTCACTTATATATATCCGAGCGGTGTGACTCAAGGTCAGAAGTAGACTCGAGGTAGAATGGT
>NW_025064905.1:27552-30941 GCF_019112545.1 Guyanagaster necrorhizus
GGTAAGCGCAATTTGTATGCGCTTGGTCCGACTGCCTTTATGATTGTAAAGGGTCCCGTGCGTTTGTCGTCGAGCTTCTTTTTTGGACGTGGTAAATGAAGGTTTGTTGTGTCCAACCATACTTTGTCGTTTGGTTGGTAGACATGACTCGTTCGTCGGTGTTTGTCATATGCCGTCTTCATTGTCGTCGCTGCTTTCTCCAATGCTGTCTTTGTCTCTCTGTGAATCTTTTCCATGTCGGTCGCGAAGGTTGATGACGCTGGTGTGGTTGTACGGAGTCGATTTGTGTGCGTTATATGTGGGTGATGGCCATAGTTAACGAAGAATGGGGTTTTTCCCGTTGCGGAGTGAATGCGATTATTGTGCTGAAAGGCGGCGAGGGCAAGCCATTCAGTCCAATCGTCCTGCCGGTAGTTGATGAAAAGACGTAAGTACTTTTCGATTTCCTGATTGACGCGTTCCGTTTGTCCATCCGTTTGTGGGTGGTAGGCTGTGGATGCGTTCTGCTTGATGCTCAGGATTCGATATAAGTCTGTGATGAACTTCGAGACGAATTGGGGCCCTCTGTCTGAGATGATGACTTGGGGCATTCCGTACTTGGCATATACTTCATCTCGTAGGATTTTGGCCCACCCTTCGGAGTTTAGTTCCGTGGAACACGAAATCGGAATAATCGCCTTAGAGAACCGGTCGACGATGACCAGGATTGCATCATACCCGTTACATTCGGGTAGCCCGGTGATCATATCGACCGAAATGTGTGTCCATGGGGTAGAGGGTATTTCGTTGGGATGTAGCGGCGCTGCTCGCGCCTGTGTCGACGATTTACCGCGTTGACAAGCTTCGCAGGCCTTCACATACGTGGTTATATCGTTCCCCATCTTTGGCCACCAATATTCTCGTAACACGAGCTCTTTGGTTTTGGCAATGCCCGGATGCCCTGCCGTTGCGTGATCGTGGCAGGTGGCGATGATTTCGCCGCGCAACTGTTGGTCCCGGGGTACATAGACCCGACCGTCGTAGTGGATTAGGCCTCCTTCCCTTGTCATTCCTCGTTCATGATTGAGAGAAGGGGCCACCCGTTGATCCCACTTGTGACTGTCCCGTGTCACGCTCTTGATTCGCTCATGTATCTCCTCCTCCGTTGGCATTATCATGGCGCGGAAATGTTCCGGCCTTAACAGGGTTACTCCTTCATTATCTGTGCTCCCTTGATCATGATCAGATCGTCGACTTAACAGGTCAGCCTTTTTGTTTGCCGTCCCTGCCTTGTGATGAAGAGTATACTGATATTGACTGAGTTCCGTCACCCAGCGGGCTTGTCGCCGATTGAGTTTCTGGGGTTGCCGAAAGTACCGTAAGTTTTGGTGATCCGTCCAGACTTCGAACACCTCTTCGGCTCCGATAAGGTAGTGCCGCCACTCTTCCAGGGCGAGCATGATGGCGAGCAATTCCTTGTCGTAGATTTCGTAGTTTCGTTCCGTGACGGTCAGAGCCTTAGAGAGGAAGGCTACGGGCCGCCATTTTCCGTCTTGCTCCTGAGAGAGAACGGCCCCTATTGCCCCTTCACTTGCGTCCGCTTCCACCCTGAACTTCCCTTCCTGAGTTGGGATGGCTAGCACAACATCCTCTGCTAGTCGTTTCTTGAGATCCGTGAAGGCTTCTCGTTGAGAGTGTCCCCAGTTCCAGGGTGCATTGCCCGTCAATTGTGTCATAGGACGGACAATCTTGCTGTAGTCGCGGATGAATCGTCGATAGAAGTTGGTGAACCCAAGGAATGACTGTAATTCCCTTTTTTTGCTGGGTTCCGGCCACTCGGTGACCCCTGCTACTTTTATTGGATCCATCCGGATGCTTCCTTCGCTAATGATCACTCCGAGGTACTCTGTCTCTAGCACCTCGAATTCGCATTTCTCCGCTTTGAGGAATAATTTGTGCTTCCTCATGAGGGCTAGTACTCGGCGTACTAGGCTACGATGTTCCTCCTTTGTTTTGGACATGATTAAAATGTCGTCGAGGTAAATCGTTACTTTCCCGGTGGAGATGAGATCTTTGAAAATATCGTTCATCATCCACTGGAAAGTGGCCGGGGAATTTGTGAGTCCGAAGAACATTACTGTTGGTTCGAACAACCCCCGGTTGGTACGAAATGCGGCCTTCCACTCGTCCCCCTCTTTAATTCGAACGTTATTGTATCCCCATCGCACGTCGAGCTTTGTGTAATATCTGGCACCCCGAAGTTTGTCCATTAGCTCTGAAATCAGAGGTAATGGATACCGGTTTTTGATCGTCATCTCATTGAGCTTTCGGTAATCTTGGACCGGTCGGAGTTTCCCATCCTTTTTTTTGACGAAGAAAAAAGGGGATGCCATAGGGGATTTTGAGGGACGGATTCGGCCACTCGATAGGTTCTCGTCCAGGAACTTGTCGAGTTCCTGTTGCTCATGGTGCCCGAGTGGGTAGGTCTTGCAATCCAGGTTGGCGTTGGCATTCGGGATTAGTTCGATTGCATGGTCCCAGGGCTTCGGAGCTGGTAGCTCATCGAAGCTCTCCTTTTCGAACAGATCCTTGTAGTCTCTGGCCCATTCAGGTACCATCTCCTCAAACGTCTTCTCCTCTTTTCCCCGATTCGCCTTGGCGGCCAAGTCGTTCGCATGATGGACGGCCCGTATGTGGATCTCTTTTTCAAGATCCACTGCCAATATGGTTTCTCCATCTTCCATCTCCTCATCCCACCGATCTTCCGGATCCTCATCTGGCAGTTCGAACGGTATCTTTCTGCATCGACACCGGGCGAAGGTGATTCGACCGGTTTTCCAATTGATCAATGGATTGTGGCGAATTAGCCAGTCATGGCCGAGGAAGAGTTCCTTCGTCCCAAGATCCGTTACTGCCAGATCGATCCGTTCGGAGTGGTCTCCGATAGTTAACCTGAGTTCGACGAACTCGGTGATGGATCCGGCCTGATTTTTTGTCCCGTCGGCGTTATATACAGGTATTGGGGCTGCTGTTGCCCTGGTGGGGAGCTGATGCTGGTTGACGAAAGCTCGATTGATTGAGCTTCCTGTGCAGCCGCTGTCGATCAGGGCGGTTACCTGATGGGTGGCTCGGGAGGTCAATACTTCGATTTGTCCCTTCGTGGTTAAGTCTCGCCCGGGGGTTTTGGCTCGTAGAATGTACTTCTTGGGCCCTCGGAGTTCATCCAGCCATTCGAGGGCCCGACATCTTTCGGCCTTTCTGATTCCTTCAATCAGCTCGTCCACTACTTCTTCGGTCCTTGCCCGATGGATCCAGTTTCGAAGTACGGCTTTTGCCGCTGTTTCGTCCTTGGCTTCTTTGATGGCCCTCCACGTCCACTCGGTGTCAAATGGTTTGAGCCATGTGGCGGG
>NW_025064905.1:32061-33165 GCF_019112545.1 Guyanagaster necrorhizus
GCCCCTTTGAAGGGGCGCGGCTTCCGAAGAAGATCAGGATGACATTGTAAGACGTTTGCATTGTGAGGGAGCGCCCCCATCGGGTTAGGCCATCCGTCGAACGGCGGTTGTTTCCATTCCGCGGGTGGCCCGGGGAAAGAGTGCAAAGAGTTGTCGTCGGCGATTGGGCTCCCTTTTGGATCGGTTACCCGGACGATCACTCCGTCTCGCACTGTGAAACCGAGGCGGACCGCCTCGGGGTCGTCCCGAATGGGGTCTTTCCCACTTGATTCTGCTTGGTCCGGGGGGGGTTGTCCGCCGAGAAGCCGACTTCCCTTGCCGGTCCAAGGGTTCTGCCTTTGAGCGGCTCGCCATGCCGGCCGATTTCTTGTCTGGATGAGTCGTGAAGCTGTGCTTCGGATGGACGGGATGTCGTCGGCCCGACTTCGGATAGAAGGGGCGATATAGACGGCCCGTCTGGGTGGTACGGGGGGGGTGCGCGGCATTGGTGCCGGTTCCCTTGGTTTGTTGCTGGGCCGATACGGGGGTATCGGCATGAGGGGGTCCTCCGGGTGTCGCCGCCCATATTCCCTCCACGCGTATTCCGTTGCGGCATACTGTAGAATTTTTTCTTTTTCAGTACCCGTTGCATACCTATACTCGAGTCCTAAGGACGTCGCTTGCCAGCGCGCGTCCTGCCATAAGTAGTTCCTGCCCTGCTCGTACAACTCCTGATACTCCTTGCCCCTGGCTCTCTCAACCTCTTCTCGCAATACTTCTTCATCTGTGTCCTCTCCTGCTCGTTCTAGTCGTCGCCGATATGGATCATCACTGTCCTCGTCGTCCTCCTCGTCGCCCTCGTCCCCGCTGTCCCCTTCCCCGAGGAGGGAACTGACAGGCTGGTCGTAAATTGACGGTTCGAGGGGGCGAAGGGTCGTCGGGGACCCGCCCGTTGGTTTGAGTGCTAGGTCCGGCCTCCCCTCGATCACTGGTTCGTGCGATGGGAGGGCTTCGGAGTCAGCTATAGCGCGTTCCTCCGCGCGCTCTCGTCTCCTCCAGTTCTCGGCTATAGCGGCTGAAGAGTCGCTGGAACTCGGGATTGAGGAACTGTCGAGCGACCCTACT
>NW_025064905.1:34969-59203 GCF_019112545.1 Guyanagaster necrorhizus
CCACTGGACTAGTTCTAATGTCTGGTTTTGACCAAAGTGACCTGCCAAGATATGGTTATGATTGTTCTGTAGTATATGGAGATGGAGATCATCGGAGTCTGGGATGTAGATGTGGCCTTTGAAGCAAAGGATGTTGGATTCATCAATAGACCATTGAGAGGGAGAGGATTCAGAAGTGGCCTTGGCCTGATGGAGGCCATCAGAGGACATAGCATCAGAGAATTGTGCTTGTCTGATATCAATGTGGAGTTTGTCGATATCCATGATGGCACTAGCCCATAGGGTGGGGCCTTCGAGATAGGTTGCTCAGAGTGATGCAGAGAGTTGTTCTTAGGTGAACATGGGTTGGAAATTGTGGAGGTTGATTTGGGCATATTGGCTATCCCCCTCTTTAGAGTAGACATCCTATTGTCTAGTGAGTGCATCTGATTTCCCACCAAGTTTTCCAGGGCGGAACTGGATTACTAGGTTGAACTGGGATAGGTATTCGAACCAGCAGACCTGTCAGTGGGTTAGAATCTTAGTGGTGGTGAAGTATTCAAGGTTCTTGTGGTCTGTTACAACATCGATGGAGTCTGCGGAGCCTTCAAGGTAGTGCTGCCAATGTTTAAAGGCTTCAAAAATGGCTAGAAGCTCTTTGTCATGGGTGTCATAGTTGAGTTCAGCATTGTGGAGGCTCCAGGAGTGGAAAGCAATGGGGTGAATTTTGCCATCTTCAAGATAGATGGAGAGGATAGCTGCAATTGCATAGTCGGAGGCATCGGTTTCCACCACTATCTTTCGATCAGAGACCCAATGGGTAAGGATGAGGGTGTGTGTAAAGGCCTGTTTTAACTCATTGAAGGCGGCTAAGCATTTGTCATCAAATTTCCATAGAGTTCTCTTATGGGTGAGTCATGTAAGGGGGAGAATGATATCACTATATTCATGTATGAAGCGACGGTAGAAGTTGGCAAAGCCAAGAAAAGATTGGATGTCCTTGACTTTTCATGGCACCGGCCAGTCGACAATGGCCTTGACTTTTTCTTCAGACATGTGAAGTCCTTCAGGTGATAGGATGTAGCCTAGATATTCCACAGAATCCTAGTTGAATTCACATTTGGAGCCTTTGCAATAGAGTCCATTAGCTCTAAGCCTGTGTAGAACCTCACGAACATGTTTCTGGTGATCTTTCAGGTTGTCAGAATATATGAGGATGTCGTCAAGATAGACTACTACTGATATGTTGAGCATGTCAAAGAATATATCGTTCACAAATCGTTGGAATGCTGCTGAAGCATTTGTGAGGCCAAAAGGCATGATATGCCATTCAAAGAAATCATAATGGGTCTGGAAGGCTGTTTTCCATTCATCCCTCTTAGCTATGCAAACAAGATGGTAGGCATGCTGAAGGTTGAGCTTAGTGTAGATGCATGCAGAGTGGGCAGAGTCGAGGAGATCAGAAATGAGAGAAAGAGGGTAGCGATCCTTCTTGGAGATTTTGTTTAGGCCATGGTAGTCGACACAAAGTTGGAGTTCACCAGTCTTTTTCTTGACAAATAGAACTGGAGCTCTATGTGGAGAGCAAAATGGAGTAATGAACCTATTGCGTAGATTATCATCAATAAACTCTTATAGGGTCTTGAGTTCAGATTCTGAGAGAGAATAAATAGGTCCAAGTGGTGGAGAGGTTTCTTCCTCGAGGTTGATTTTAAGGTCATATGGCCTGTGTTTGGGTAGTTTTTCAGAGAGAGTATCACTGAAGATGTTTGCAAAATCGTGGTACTCTACTGGCACTGGTGAAAGATCTGCTGATTCTGCAGATGCAGCTTTGGCTCCAATATTAGGCAAGGAAGGCTGCAGTGTGAACTGCTGAGCGCCTTCTTCTGCACTGGCTCAGACAAATGCAGCAGCAGATATGATGGAGATCTTTGGATGTGCTTTCATAGTAAAAGACTCTAAAGAAGGATAGGAGTAGATGGATTCATATGGAAATAGAGTCTGCTGGTTACCTGGAGTCGATTTGGAATGGGGTGAAGCCCTGGGAGTTAGACTGGTAGAGTCTGGTGGGCACAGAAGTCCTGGATTTGAGCTGGAAGGCTCAGAGAGAGGTGGACTGTTGTTCTGTGGGCATAGAAGTCTCTGGGATGCAGTGGAGGCTGCAGAATTAGTTGGAGTGGGATCCTGGTAGCTTGAGCAGAAAATGATACTGTTCTCAGCCCAGTCAATCAGTGGATTGTAGCAGGAGAGCCAGTTGTATCCTAGGACAAGATTGCAAGATGAATCCAGAGGAGTGACATAGAAGTCGATGGGGAAGATGTCTTCAGATGGGAAACAGATGGAGATGGTTGTGATTTGAGATATATGACTCTCAATGGAGCCATCGAATAATCAAAGTTGCACACTAGGGATGGTTTTAATGGGGATTTCATTGGCAGCTACATACTTAGTGTCAACAAAGCAGTGGCTAGAGCCAGAATCAATAAGAGCAAGAAAACATAGGATGATACAAGTTGAGGAACCATTGGATTCCATAGTAGTCAGCAATTCTGCTGAGAGGGGAATGTGGAAGGAGTGATTGGAAAGGGATGTTGCATTGAGAGTGATAATCTCCAGTGTGCGAATACAGTCAACACAACCCTGAACTCACATGGAGAGAACAGGGTTGCTTTCTAGTTTTCTGACTCTGTTGGAGCCAGTTCCACAGGAGCGGTGTCAATCTCTGCTGCACACCCCTTGGCGGAGGCTGCTGCCTTCTGCTTGTTGCAGTCCTCGGTCTTGTGTTTGGCTCTACAGAACATGCAAAGGTTGTTCTGGCACCAGTGGTCTTTTTCTTTCTGAGTAAGATGGCCATCTTTGCCTAGCTTGTTGGCATAGGGCTTAGAGGCAGTAGATTTCGGTGTGAAGCTGGAGTCTGAGGAAGAAGTGTTAGACCCTTTGGATTTGGGGTTGAGAAATTTATTGTTCCAGTTTTCACAGGCAATTTTGGTCTTTCGGGTCCAGTAGCGAGCATCAAGTTCTTGGACAAGGAAGTACATATCACAAAGGTTGTTTGGCTTCCCATGGTGTGCCATGTCATCCTTGATACAGGTGCAGAGGTCACAGTAAAAGGCATGGTGGAGGGAGTTATCTTTGTACCCAATTTACAAAGTGTACTGGTTGAATTGGACTATATACTTCATGATCTGATCACCATCACACATCCAAAGATGTTTTAATGCATCTTCAGCATCTCTGATAGCATCAAAGGGGCTGAAGTTGCTACGAAGCTCATCTAAGAAGGCTGCATAGAAGAATTGCCAGGCTGGTGGATTCTGCAGATTGGGATTAAGAATGTCTGGTTTGAACCAGTTGAGCACAGTGCTGGCCAGGAATAAAATGGTGTAGTTAACTTTGTTAGTGTCTGTTACAAATGCAGTAGGTCTGTCATTGAAGTTCAACTGAAGGGAGACAATGAAAGCCTTCAGTTTGCGAGGGTCAGAGCCATCAAATGGTTCTGGTTCTTTGACCTTGATATAGACAGTGGCTGGTTTAGGGTTGTTGAGGGAGGCAGAGACTCCTTGTAACAGATTCATGAATTCTAGGAACATGTTCTGCTGGTTTGGATTGTTACTTCCTGTGGGACCGTCGGCACTGCCTAGGCCATTAGGACCATCTGGTCCTCCTGGTCCACCTGGAAAAGAGTTTGGTGGATTGCCAGCTGGTTCCTGTCAGATGAGAGTATGAGTAGAGATGTCTTCATCTCTGCCCTCTGAGTCTGGGCTGTCTGGATTTCTATGATTGTTGCCCAGGGATAAGGGGTCTGTTGGAGAGTTGGTTCGGATGCCATACATCAGGCTGGCCTGTCAGGCCTCATTGGTTGGGATGCTAGTAGCATCGAAAGGGTTAAGGGAATTGTCATAATTAGGTTGGCAGACAGTGAAGCTAGAGTGATTGTAGGTTTCTCTACAAGAAGGTTGTCCCCCACTGGAGGCTGATCCAAACAGGTCTGGTTGTTTCTTTGAGGCAGAGGCTGGAATGTCTTTCATGGAAAACATATTTGGATGGATGGGCTGCCTTTATTTGGGATCAGTCTCTGTGGGTTCAGTAAATGTGATGGACATGATAAAATTTTCGACTCAAAGGTTTGAGTTCGAATATACTGTTAGGAACATGCCAATCGAGTGGGCTTGAGTGCATGTGCGGAGTCTGGTGGAGTGTGTGGGTGTTGACAAAGCTATTGGCAACATCACTCTTGAGTTGGAGCCTAAGGATCTGGATAGACAGACTGGAGTTCCATTAGAGAAGTGAGCAGGAGTATCCTTCAGAGCGGAATCCAATGGATGAGATAGAGAGAGGTGAGTACAAAGTGTAGATGGCTTATCCAAGTTGATATTTGAACTGAGTAGCTACAATGATGTACATGGCTTTATATACTAATAGTAGCTAGTTCCGAGTTAGATTCTATTGGGTTTCAGTATTGGTATTTGTTACCGAGTTCAGGGTCTAGATATTACAATGTGAAATACAGATATGAAATGATACTGGTGAAATGAAATTAGTAGGTAATGGGAAGCAGTTGGAGTCTAGTGGATAGTGTGATTGGATTCGCAGTTGGTTAAGGTGATATGGAGGCTGGCAGCATGCACATAACAGTTTTATTAAAGATATCATGAATCTTTCAATAGGTTAGCAGATGGAGGTGATATATGGAGATACTAATCTTTGCTAATATTGGAAATAGTCCAGTTTGTTTATTGGATAGCTTCTGTTTGGGCTATGACAGGTGAAGGTTGGTTATGTCTAGCCAAACCTTGTCATTTATTATATAAACATATGTGAATCAATAGTATGTATCATATTGTTTTTTCATCATCGATACTATTTTTTCAAGTACTGTGTGAGTTTTGTTGTGTATTTTTGCTATTGTGGTGGCAAAGTCTGAAAATGCAGAGATTGTCATATTGGAGCATGTTGTTTGCATGATATTTGAGTGATGCCTATAATTCACAAAGAATGGTGATTTACCTATTGCTGAGTGAGTTCAGTTGTTATATTAGAATGCTGCTAGAGTGAGCCATTCCACCCAGTCATCTTATCAATAATGTATGAAAAGGCAGAGATATTTTTTGATCTCTTAGTTGGCCCTTTCTGTTTGACCATTGGTTTGAGGATGATATACTATAGAGGCATTCCATCAAATGTTAAAAAGTTTGTAAAGGTTATCTAAGAATTTGGATATGAATTGTGGTCTCCAATCTGAGATAACTGATTATAGCATGCTATATTTAGTATAGATCTCATCTTAGAGGATCTTTGCCTATCTCTCAAATGTTAGTTCTGTAGAGCAGGTGATCAGAATGATCACTTTAAAAAATCTGTTGATGATGACAATTATAGCATTATAGCTATTACAGTCTGGTAGTCCTGTGATCATATCTACTGAGATGTGGATCTATGGTGTTTGCAGTACTTTGTTTAGGTATAGTAGTGCCACTCACACTTGAGTGGATGATTTTCTCTATTGACATATTTTGTACTCTTTTATGTATCATTCAATGTCTTGGCCCATCTTTGGTCACCAGTATTTGTGTAGGATTAGTTTCTTGGTTTTGGCAATTCCAGAGTGTTCTCTGGTGGCATGATTGTGACACATGGCAATGATTTCACCACATAACACTTGGTCATGAGAGATGTAGATCCATCTATCATAATAGATCAGTCCTTTCTCCTTTGTCATTCCTCTTTTGTGATTCAGAGATAGAGCCATGTGCTGATCCCACTTGCTTATGTCTCTGGTAATACTTTTGATCCACTCATGGATCTCCTCCATTGGTATTATTATTACTCTAAAGTGTTCAGATCTTAATATTGTCACTCTTTCATTGTTATATCTCTCTTGGTCATGATCTGCATGCCTGCTGAGCAGGTCAGCCTTTTTGTTTGCTACTCCTGCCTTGTGATGCAATGTATAGGTGAATTGACTAAGTTCTATAACCTATTGAGCTTGTTGTCAATTGAGTTTCTGAGGTTGTCAGAAGTATCTGAGATTTTGATGATCTGTCTAAATCTCAAAGGTCTTGGTGGTGCTGATGAGATAGTGTCACCATTTCTCCAGAGCAAGCATGATGGCCAGAAGTTTCTTATCATAAATTTCATAATTCCTTTTGGTTATAGTTAGTGCTTTTGAGAGGAAGGCAACTGGCCACTATTTCTCATTCTGTTTCTAAGACAAAACAGCCTTTATTGCCCCTTCACTTGAGTCAGCCTCTACTTGAAACTTTCCATCCTGGCTTAGGATGGCTAACACCATATCCTCTCCAAGTTGGCACTTCAAGTTGCTGAAGGCAGCCTGCTGTGCTGGTCCCTATGCCCAGGGAGCATTATCAGTTAGTTGGATCATTGGTCAAATGATTTTGCTATAATCTCATATGAATCATTGGTAGAAATTAGTGAATCCTAAGAAGGATTGTAACTTCTTCTTCTTGGCTAGCTTTGGCCATTTGACTACTCCAGCTATTTTGATGGGGTCTATGCAAATGCTTCCTTCACTGATGATGACCTCTAGGTATTCTGTCTCTAGTACTTCAAATTCACACTTTTCCACTTTGAAAAACAACTTGTGTTTCCTCATTAGGGCTAGGACTTGTTGTACTAGTTTCTGATGCTTCTTTATGGTCTTTGACATGATAAGAATGTTGTTGAGGTAGATGGTCACTTTTCCAGTGGTGATGAGGTTCTTGAAGATGTCATTCATCATCCACTGGAAAGTGGCCAATGAGTTTGTAAGCCTGAAGAACATGATGGTGAGCTTGAACAGTCCACAATTTGTTCTGAAGGTAGCCTTCTATTTGTCACTTTTCTTGATACAGATATTATTATATCCTCATCATACATCCAGTTTGGTATAATATTTAGCTCTCTGCAGTTTGTCTATCAGTTTTGAGATTAACAGAAGGAAATAATGGTTCTTAATTGTCATCTCATTCAGTTTTCAGTAATCCTGGACTGGTCAAAGTTTACCATCCTTCTTTTTGAAGAGAAGAATGGCAAAGCCATAGGTGACTTGAATGGCTGAATCCTCCCACTGGATAAGTTTTCATCTAGAAACTTATTGAGTTTCTGTTGTTCATTGTTCCTGAGAGGATATGTCTTGCAGTCCAGGTTGGCATTGGCATTAGAGATTAGTTCAACAGCATGGTCCTATGGCTTGGGCTCTAGGAGTTCATCAAAGCTCTCTTTCTTGAAGAGGTTCTTATAGTTTTGGGCCCATTTGGGTATCACTTCTTTAAATGTCTTCTCCTTCTTCCCTGCCACTGCTTTGGCTGCCAAGTCATTAGCATAGTGTATGACCTGTATATGCAAGGCCTGCTGTATGTCCACAGTGAGAATAGTTTCACCATCCTTCATCTCCTCATCCCATCTGTCCTTAGGGTCATTGTCCAGTAATTTGAATGGGGTTTTCCAACACTTGTATTAAGCAAAGGTGATTCATTCACTCTTCCAGTTGATCAGAGGGTTATGGCAGATCAACCAGTCATGGCCAAAGAATACTTTTTTGGTTCTGAGGTCTGTGACTGCAAGGTCAATCTATTTAGAATGATCTCCAATAGTAAGTCATAGTTTGACAAATTTGGTTATCAAGCTGGCCTTATTTTTTATTCCATCTATATTATAAACCAGGATAGAGGCTGTGATTGCTTAGATTGAAAGCTGGTGCTTGTTGATGAAAGCACAGTTAATAGAGCTACTAGTGCAGCCACTATTGACTAGGATGGTTACCATGTATATAGATCAGCTTGTGAGAGTTTCGATTTGGGCTTTTACCATCAAGTCTCACTCTGAGGTTTTGGTGTGGAGAATGTATCTTTAGGGTCTCCTTAACTTGTCAAGCCATTCTAAGGCTTGACACCTCTCAGCCTTTCTCATCCTCTCAATCATTTTGTCAATAACTTCTTTGACATGAGTCTTATGAGTACCACTTTTGCCACTTTCTCTATTAGGGCTTCTTGTATGGCTTGCCAGATCTATTTGGTTTTGAATGATTTGAGCTATACCTTGGGGGTCTCTCTCTCTATTCAGCCTATAGGTATTTGAGTTCTGTTGTTTGGCAATTCACAAGCAGAGTATGCAGTGGTTGGAGCAGGTATATTCAAATGCATGCATAATTTAGATATATGTAGACCTACAGGGGAGCTTTTAGTCCATCCTGTGGCTATTCCTGATACTCTGTTGTCTTTGGCCAATATAGTAGAATCACTCACTGATCAGTCTCTTTTTTTACCTCTTCTATCTTTGTTTCTGATTTTAATTTCTTGGCTTTCTTTTGTAATTCAGCAATCTAGGCTCTAATGTCTTCTTGAGTTCTCTTTTTCTTCAGGCAATCCTTTGCCATATGGCCTTTCTGGCCACAATTAAAGTACTTTCTATCCTTTTTTATATGGTCAATATCTATTGGCTTGCTGGTTCCAGTGTTGGTCATTCTGATTCTGGTTTTTTGTATGGTATAGGAGAGTGTAGTGGTACTGGCTTTCAGAGAGAAGCCAGTCTTGCCATTAGAAGGAGTGGATTTCTTCTCAGGTGTGATACCAGCATTGACAGCCTTCTATCTAAGCTGCTCTTTGTTCATTTTGGTGATTCAATCCTTCTAAGCCTTGTACCCTTTGGGGATATTTGTTTTGATGTTGGAAATCATCAAGATATATAATGAGGGCATACTGAGTTTAAGATACTTGATCATGCACCCATCATTGTCTGTACTTTTCCACACCTCTGTGAGGGTCCCTAGTCATTCCAACTCATCAAAGTACTTGCTCATGACTTTATTCCCTAACATCTATAAGTTCTTCATCTTGTTTTTGTGTACTTCTTGGACAGCCAGATCAATGAATTTGTTTCATACTATTTGTTTAAACACTGGCTATGATAAGAACCAATGATGCTGTTGAGTAGTGGAGTAGAGTGTCAGAGAAATTAAGGTCCACCATTGCTTGACTTTATTCTTGAAGTATGAGACTGTGAATGCTACCTTGTTCATGTCAGTTCCAAGATATATGATATATACCTCAAAGTATTGTTTGCAGTCAATTAAGAATCAGTTGATATCATCAGATGCTCCTTTAAAGAGGTGGGAGGTGTGGATGAGGTCTGGTTTATATTGTATTATAGCTGCATTGTGGGCCAGCATGCCCATAGGATTCAGATATTCATCAAAAGATAGTTGGTGGAGTTCAGTGAGTGGTCCAGAGAAGAAATGAAGGGAATTGTCATTAGTGATGGGGCTTTCCTGGAAAGCAGCTTCCTTTTGCACAATTACCCTGTTCTTGATTGTGAAGTCTAATCATATAGCCTCAGAGTCATCTTTGATTGGTTCCTTTCCAGTTCCACTCCCTGTTGCTTCATTGGATGGTAGATGTCCTCTGAGTAATTGGCTTTTGTGGCCAACCCAGGAGTTCTTGAGGCTGATGGGTCAGATTGTCAGCTGCAGCCTGGAATGCAAGAGCTGAGTGGCTATGAATTGGACCAATAGAGTGGAGTACAAATATTGGCTCTAGTTACTGCAGATAGATGAGACTGTGTATATAGCCTGTTTTGGAGTTACAGGCAGTGACCAAAGCATTAGTTGGATGTTGAACCTTGACTTATATACTGGCAGTTTCTGAAGCTGGTCTTCTAAGTGTCTGCCATTATAGGTGTCAATAGCATATTTGGTAGCAGCATACTGTAAAATGTCCTGATATTTATCAGAATCTGCATGAATATATAATTGTCCTAACTGTGATGCCAACCAACTGGCATCATGCTATAAGAATGTTACCCCCATTTTATACAGACCCTGATACTCTTCAGCCCTTGCTCTCTGTATCTCTTCTTCCAATACTTCTTTGTTTATATCTTTCAAGACATAGTCTGCAAACCTTTACAGCTTCTCACTGCTTTCAGTTTTCTTATCACTCTTATGACCATTGTCCTTGTCATCCTTCTTAAGGAGAGAAATGATGAGCTGGTTGAAGATGCTCCCCACAAAAGGTCTGACTGTTGCTGGAGAGCTGCTAGAGCTGAGTGCTGGATCTGGCCTCAGTGCTGAGGGGGACAAGAGTAGCAAAGAGGCCTGCTTAGGGACTGCCTCCAATCTCAGCATTGTACCTGTTGCCACCATGCACTTGCATTGCCTCCAGATTCTGGCTATAGATTCAGAAGTTTCTATAGAATCTTTCATTGAGGAATTGTTGAGTGACTCAGCTTCTGAGAAAACCTTGGAGGGCATAGTCAGAGATATGAGTGTTGAGAGGTACTCATAGTCCATAGTGGTTGAGGATGAACTTGTTATTTTGCTAAGCAGTGTTGATGCTGAGAGTATGTTGAGAAGAGAGACATTTGAGAGTTTTAGGGCTAGTGGTTTGTCAAGGGAGGTAGAGGATGCTATTCTTATTCTCTCTTTGATCAACCTCACTCAGGGTGACAGAACTGTAGAGTTCTGCCCATAGGTTGCTGTTGGTGGTGCTAGACTCTTAGAATACTGGGGTAGAGAGCTTGGAGCAGAGGCTATACCAGTTTGGAGACTCACTTCTCAAGCAGGCAGCCTTGGCTTTTCACTGCTGCTGGTGCCTCTGTCTGTTGTATTTTGCTTCTTCAGACTCTCACTGAGCCTCTGCCTGGACATGCTCTGCAAGATCTTTTTGAGCTTGCTCAGGGTCAGCCTGGGCTTGCTCATCTTGTATCTGATAGTATTATTGCTATGCATCATCAAAGTTGAAAAGGACATTGAGGTCTCAGTCCAGAAATAAGTGGTGGATGGTTTTGGCTCTAGCATTCTCTGCTATGATGCATACAGACTCAGTTGTTGACCAGCTCATCCCATGACTACTATGGTAGGAGTGGCTGGAGCTTTCTGATAGAGTCATATAGAGAAATCTATAGTTAGAATTTTCTGTGCATGGTGAAATACTTCTGGATTTTAAAGCCACCCTAGTGGCATCAAGAGAGTCTCAGGTGTGGTTAGTAATTCCAGAGATTCTGCTAGCAGTGGAAGGATTGAGAGATAGTGAGTCCTCAAAGAAGTCTGAGAGGAGATCCTTGTCCTCATAGTTAGTGTTAGATCCAAGCATCACATGAACAGACACACATGATAAGTGGTAGTCTCCTCACACTTTAGGAGATCAACTGAGTTCACTGATGCATAGCCTGATCAGTGTGTTACAAGGCCTTAAGGTTGGCTCAAGATAGAATAGTATGAGAATAAACTTTAGCTTGAAGCTGGAGATTTACCAGTGAGAGTGAGCCTCTTAAATACTGTATAAGCTATAACTAATAATAACATTACCTATTGTGCATTGTTGAGTCTTTTGTGTTCATTGTCCTTGAGCATCATTATTATACATAAAAGAGTGATTGTGTATCATCAAGCAACACTGTCACATTGAGAGACAATGATGAACTCAGCTAGTTGTAATGACTAAACCTTGTCTTATGATCTCAAGTGCTCATCATAACACTCTGATTAAGCCTAAATAGAGGTTATCCATTGAAAAAAAAGAAATAAAAGAAAAAATCATAATATTACCCTCTCCTTAAGACTATTATCCTGATAGCTTAATTTAGAGATAATTCATAGTCATATATGATGTCATCCATCTGCATATGTTTTTTATTTACCCACTGATTTGATTCAGGTCTGTAGCTCTTCCAACTGATGAGGTAGTCAACTGTAGTTATTGTCTCACCCTCATGTGCCTTGATCTTTTATAATTTGTAGTGCAAGATTTGGTCGATCTTATAATGTTCTTTATTATTGATTAGGTCAGAAGATAGCAGCAGGTGTTTTTCTTGATTGAGAAATATGGGTGCGATATACAGAGTCAATAATATGTCATTGAAGATGTCATGAATTTTTCAAGTGGTGGATAGCTTCAGTTTGTAGGCAGAGTTGCTGATTTTGCCCAAGATAGAAAATGGGCCAGTGCATTTGTTGGTGAGTTTTCATTTTAGATGAGGTAGATGGAGGTTGATGATATCCAACCAGACTTTATCATGAATTGAGTAGATGTGTGCAGAACAACAGTGTTTGTCATATTGTTTTTTCATAGTGACTGCAGCTTTCTCTAGGGCTGTTTTGGTTTTGAGGTGTATTTTTGCCATTGTTGCAGTGAAGTTGGTGGAGGCAGAGGTTGTTGTTCGGTATTATTCTATTTGGGCTATATTGGAGTGTCAGCCATAGTTAATAAAAAATGGGGTTTTGCTAGTGGCAGAGTAGATATAGTTGTTATGTTGAAAGGCAGCAAGGGCCAGCCATTCAGTCCAGTCATCCTGTTGATAGTTGATGAAAAGTCAGAGATATTTTTCTATTTCTTGATTTGCTCTCTCTATTTGTCCATCAGTCTGTGGATGGTATGCCATCAAAGCATTCTGTTTGATACTGAAGAGTCAATAGAGATCATCTAAGAATTTAGAGACAAATTGTGGTCTCCTGTCTGAGATGACAATTTGTGGCATGCCATGTTTGGCATAGACTTCATCTTATAGGATTTTTGCCCATTCTTTTGAGGTTAACTCTGTGAAACAGGTGATTGGTATGATTGCCTTAGAGAATCAATCAACTATGACAATGATAGTATTATAGCCATTGTAATCCAGCAATCTGGTGATCATATCAACTGAAATATGGGTTCATAGTGATGAAGGGACTTCATTCAGATGCAGTGGTGCAGCATGTGGTCATATGGATGATTCTCCACATTGACAGATTTCATACACCTTGATGTATCATTCAATGTCTTACCTCATCTTGAGCTACCAATACTCTTGTAAGATGAGCTCCTTTGTTTTGGTGATGCCAGGGTGTCCAGCCATGGCATGGTCATAACAGGTGGCAATAATTTTGCCTCTTAATGCCTGATCTCTCAGAATGTAGATTCATCCATCATAGCAGATCATCCCATCTTTTTTTATCATTTCTCACTTATAATTGAGCAATGGGACTATCTGTTAGTTGTTAGGCTCAAGTTGCATGTGACTAGTAACATGTGATAAATAATCACTACCTCATGTTCAGGTATAATGATCAAGTCTGTGGATACCAGTGTAGAGCAGTCAAAGCATTGGTAAGTCACTCAAGATGAAGTGGTAAGAATAAACTTTAGCTCAAAGCTGGAGATTACCAGCAAGAGCAAGCAGTCTTAAATATGGTACAAGGTCTGCTAATAATACTACAGCTAATTGTGTGTTTCTGGATTCATTGTGCCCATTGTCTCAGGGCATTGCTATCATACATAGAAAGCTAGTTGTGCATCATTGGGTAACACTATTGCATCAAAAGACAATGACAGATTTGGCTAGTGGTAATGACTAAGCTTTGCTCCACAGTCTCAAGCACCTGTTCTAATGCCCTGACTAAGCATAGATAGGGGTTAATTAAGGAGAAGAATAGAAAAATCATAACATTACTCCCTCTTTAAGACCATTATCCTAATGGCTTAATTAAAGGATAGTTTGTAGTCATATATGGCAGTGTTGGCATTCATCTGTTTTTTATTTACCCATTGATTGGATTCTGACCTATATCCCTTCCAGCTGACAAGGTAGTTGACAGTTGTCATCATCCCACCCTCTTTTGCTCTGATTTTTCATAATTTGTGGTTTAATACCTGGTCAACTTCATAGTGTTCCTTATTATTGATCAGGTCTAGGGATGGAGATGGGGGTTGTTCTTGATTAGGGAAGACTGGTGCAATGTATGGAGTCAGTAATGTCTCATTAAAGACATCATGAATCTTCCAGGTTGATAGCAGTTTGAGTTTATAAGTGCTGACTCTGACTTTAGATATGATCAGAAATGGGCCAGTGCACTTATCTGCCAACTTCTGTTTCAGGCATGGAAGGTAAAGGTTGGAGGTGTCAAGCCACACTTTATTGCTGACAGTATATGTGTATGCAGCCTGGTGGTATTTGTCATATTGGACTTTCATTGCTGAGGCTGCCTTTTTGAGTGCCATTTTTGTCTCAGCATAGATGTTGACCATGATAGTGGCAAAGTCTGTGGATGCGGGAGTTGTAGTGTGATGTCATTCAGTTTGCATGACATTTGGGTGCCTGCTATGGTTGATGAAAAATAGTGTCTTCTCTGTAGCCAAGTGAACTCGGTTGTTATGCTAGAAGGTGGCAAGAGCCAGCCACTCTACTCAGTCATCTTGTTGATAGTTAATGAAGAGACAAAGATACTTTTCCACTTCTTGATTTGCCTGTTCTATTTGTCCATCAGTTTAAGAATAGTATGCAGAGGATGCATTTCACTTGATATTCAGGAGGTGATAGAGATCATCCAGGAATTTTGAGATGAATTGGGGTTCCCTATCTGAGATAACTACTTGAGGCATACCATACTTAGCATAAACCTTGTTGCATAGGATTTTTGCCCATCTCTCAGAAGTTAATTCTATTGAACAGGTGATCAGAATGATTGCCTTTGAGAATCAATTGACTATGATGAGGATCGCATTATAGCCATTGCAGTCTGGAAGTCCAGTGATCATGTCAATGGAGATATGGGTCCATGGTATTGATGGGACCTCATTTGGTGATGTGCTTGATAACAGCTAAGTGACTAAGAGAGGCGAATGAGGAATGAACTCTCAATCACCAACACCTAACCACTCAATAGACAATCACCAAATACAGTTGAGGTTGGTTGTTTTGAGTATGATAGAAGCACTCTTGCAGTCTTAAATAAAATCAAAGAAACAGTCAATAAAGACAGTTATTCAACTCTATCTTGCTTTCAAAGATGCAATACTTATGAGAGTAGTTTATAGCAATGTTTAAGTATAATTAGGACAGAATCAATGCTAAATTGTGCTCCAAATCAACTTAGAATATTCCAAAACCCAATAAACTCTGAAACTCAAATACTAAGTCTATCAAGCACTCAGGCTTGAATAGCTGCACTCTTGACTGGCTAGCAGTCCTCAAAACTGAAGAACTTGTATTCTGATACCGAAACTCTTATAGTTTGAAACTCAAATTAATCTGAAACCCAAAATACAGTTATTATTCCAATCCAATCCTCTCTAAGTGACAAAGCAACTTAAATAAATCACTAAGTTGAAGCAGAACTCAAAATCCATTGTCCCAGGGACTAGCTACAGTGGGCTAGAAGGCCTGAACATGGGGGTGGATCGCTTGCTTGCTATTTCCCTCCCATTCTCTTCTTTTATACACCAACAACAGGTACAGAATCTATAAATAAAGTATTCAAAATAATATTTCTCCTGTTCAAAGTGGAATCACATCATTATTCTAGAATGGTGGCACTCCTGGACTCCCCTAGGCTTTCCCAGACCCACCTGGCCACCACACAGCTTTATTTTAAGCTTACAGTGCCTGTGGGTACCTAACTCCCTTCTGTCTACTCAAAGTTTTAATCCTCTGAGTTATTCTTAGTAGCTTGATTGATCAGACCTAGTCAGACCTGGTCAACCAGTCCTATCCACTCTATTTCTCTCAATTCTAAGTCCCTTAGATCACCTGATACCTAGAAAATTTAGACTTAGGCATTTGAGTCAAAACTCACAGTGCTAGCCACAGATCATTGGGTCTCTCTTCTTACTGCTCCTGGATGATGCTATCTCTACTCAATACTCCACAACTGGCTATGGTATTATACCCCTAGCTGTCTTAGAATATACTTGTCTTAGTGGCATATAGAATTGGCCCCATTTGAGGTATCATTTCTAAGTCCAACTTGGACTTAGTATTTCCCAAGGTGTGGTGCTGAACTTTTCTAAGTTCAAACCTGACTTAGGATTTTTATTCTTAGGCTATGTTATTTTTACAAAGTCCAATTTGGACTTAGTACTGGTGACTAGCATAACTATCAGCTTGGAGCCTCAGCTATAGTCCTCTACTGGCTAATGGTCCTCAGTTACTAGTATATTCTAGTGTATTATGCAGAATTTGCAAATTATAGGGCTGAACATGTACCCTGCATATCATCATCTTATCAGTATGAAGTACAATCCATGCCAAAAACCCTACTGGTCTCTCCTTAACATACCATATACATGGCACTGTCTATCTAAACAACCAGCATCAGATTCTCCTGGCCCACAATACTAAGCTGAGAAACCACCTTTCAGACTGCATGACCTAAACTTCAGGAACCCTTATGGCCAATTAGATTCTGAAATCCATAGGTTGGCCCAGGAAGTTGACTACTTAAGGCCTAACCCCCTGTAGATCAGAACTCTGAAGGAGATGACTCTGAGGCTATGCAACTCAGATTTACAATATGGAACAGGCACATCATATGAAAGAAAGCACCTTCTGAGGGAAGCCTCATAGCTGATGATAGATCTTTACACTTCCTCTCCAGACCTCTGGTGGAATGAAAATAACCACCCTTCAATGAATACTCCAATCCAATAGATGCATTATTCTTGAATGCCACTATGCTCTAGTGCAAATCTGACCTCCTCTGCACCCTCCATCTCTTTAAGAGCACATCAGACAATATTGACCAATTTCTAGTTGATTGCAAATAGTATTTCAAGGTATACACTATCTACCTCAGATCAGACATGAACAAGATCACTTTCACTACCTCTTACTTTAAAAGTGAGGCCAAGTGCTGATAGATCCTAATCACCCCAACTCTATACTCTACTATCTGGCAATATTATTGATATCTATTTTGGATCATCTTCAAACAGATAGTATGAGACAAATCCATTGACCTGGCCATCCAGGAGGTACACAAGAATAAAATAAAGAAATCACACTTGGGGGATAAGAGCACCAGTGAGTACTTTGATGAACTGAAACACCTAGGGATCTTAGCTAGTGTACAGGAGAGTATTGATGATAATAGGCAGATGGTCAAGTACCTTAAGATGGAGATACCCCTATTCTATCTCAGCATGATCTCAAACATCAGTATCAACATCCTGAAAGGGTATAATGCATGGAAGGCCAGAATCACAGAAATGAATAAGGAAAGGCTGCAACAGAAGGCAGCTAGCACAGAAATCACAATCAAGCTGAAAAAGACCTATCCAGTTGAGAATAGAAAGAGCAGCAATATCAGATCTATGCTCAAAGGCAATACAACATCAAACTTGACCTCTTTCTATACTGCCTAAAAGATCAAGACCAGAACAACTTATACTGGCAGCAAAAAACCAATGGATATAGACTGTCTTAAGAAGGAGAGGAAGTGTTTTAACTGTAGACAAAAAGGCCATATGTCAAGGGACTACCCAAAGAAGAAATAGATGTGGGAAGATATCTGGGCACAAATTGCAGAGTTGCAAAAAGAAGCAGAAGGACTTGAGGACCTGGGAATAGACATCTGGATCAAGAAGGTAAAAGATAAGGCCAACTAGTGAGTGATTCTGCTAGATCAGCCAAAGGACTTATTGGTGTATCACACATAGCTGCAGAATGGACTTATATGCCCTCTGTAGATAGTCATATTTACAAGCATTCAAATATACTCTAAGTTATCCCTTCCACTGATGCATTAAAAGAATCATATAAACAGACTCAAATGCCTATGGGCTGAACAAGAGAAGAGACCCCTAATGAGTGGCTAAAACCATTTGACATAGAGTGGACATGGCGGAACATCAGGAATGCTCAAACCAATGAAGAAGCCACTGCCACCTTATAAGAGTGGATCCACAAATCAAGAACCAAGGAAGTAACCAATGAGTTGGTTAGAGAGGTAAGAGAAGCAGAATGGGAGAAGGCATTAGAATGGCTGGATGAACTTTGAGAATCCAAGAAATTCATTTGATGACAAAAAACTCATAGTTGGGATCTCACTGCCAAGGCACAAATCCAGATGCTCATGAATCAGACCACCTTTGCTGTCACAGCCTTAATTGATAGTGGCTGTATAGGAAGCTCCATCAATTAAGCCTTCATTGACAGACACCAACTCTCTACCAAAGCCACAGCAGCCTCTATACTAGTCTATAACACTGATGGAACCAAGAACCAAGCCAGATTGATCACTAAGTTTGTAGAACTTCAGCTAACTATCAGAAATCATTCAGAAAGGATCAACCTTGCTATCACAGAGTTAGGGACTAAGGAGCTATTCCTTGGATATAATTGGCTGATATGATATAATCTGCTAATCAATTGAAACACTGAGAGGATCACTTTCATCCAATATTATTGCCAAAAAATACTATTTACACTCCTAGACAGTGATCCCAAGGACTGATGGGATAAGGAGATGCTAGATAGAGAGACAATCCTTGTCATTGATATGAATCCCATGCTACATCTCTGAGTAGTGCATCACACTAATAATCTTACAGTGAAAGCAAATTAAGAGAAGAAAGTCAGAACATTCAAGAAGATGGTGCCTGAGTGAGCCTGAGACTATCATGATCTATTCAAGAAGGAGAACTTTGATAAGCTCCCTGACCCAAAGCCATGAGATCATATCATCAAGTTAGTACTGAATGCTAACACAAATCTCAATTGCAAGATCTATCCTCTAGGACACTATGAGCAAGAGGAACTTGATAAGTTTCTTGATAAAAACCTCACAAGTGGATGAATTCAACCATCCAAATCCTCTATAGCCTTGCTGTTCTTCTTTGTCAAGAAAAAGAATGACAAACTCCAGCCAGTACAGGACTACTAGCAGTTGAACAAGATAACTATCAAGAATTGGTATCCTCTACCACTTATCTTGGAGCTCATGGACAAACTTTGAGGGGCTCATTATTACATCAAACTTGACATCTGGTGAGAATACAATAATGTGTGGATTAAGGAAGGAGACAAGTGGAAGGTGGCTTTCTGCACCAACCAAGGGCTGTTCAAGCCAACTATCATATTCTTTGGATTAACAAATTCCCCAGCAATCTTTCAGTGGATGATGAATGATATCTTCAAGGATCTAATTGCCACTGGAAAGGTAATAATCTACTTGGACAACATACTAATCATATCCAAGGATCAGAAAGAATATTGATGACTAGTATAATGAGTGCTTGAGCTGATGAGAAAATATAAGCTATTTCTTAAGACTGAGAAGTGCAAGTTCAAGGTCCTGGAGACTAAGTATCTAGAGATCATTATCAGTGAAGAAAGTATACAGATGGATCTAGTCAAGATAGCTGGAGTAACAGAATAGTCTGAGCCAACAAAGAAGAAAGAATCTCAATCATTCTTAGAGTTCACTAACTTCTACTGATCATTTGTTTGTGATTACAGCAAAATCATCTGATCCATGATGCAGCTCACTGGTAATGCTCTGTGGTCATGAGACATCTCTCAACAGGCAGCTTTTAATGATCTGAAGAGAAGATTAGCTGAAGACATTGTTCTGGCTATACTGTTCCAGGAAAGAAAGTTCAGAGTGAAGGCCAACTCAAGTGAAAGGGCCATTGGCACTGTTCTCTCACAGAAACAGGAGGAAAGGTGGTGGCCAGTCACATTTCTCTCTAAGGCCCTATTGGCAATAGAGAGGAATTATGAAATCTACAATAAGAAGTTACTAGCCATTATGCTAGCACTGGTGGAGTGGCAGCATTATCTGATAGGAGCAACACAAGTGTTCAAGGTCTGGACAGACCATCAGAATCTATGATATTTTCAACTTCCTCAGAAACTAAACTGATGACAGGCCTGGTGGGTAACTGAACTTGCTGAGTATGACTATATGCTACATCATAAGGCTGAGGTGGCCAACAAAAAGGCTGACCTCTTGAGCCAATAGGCTGACCATGGTCAGAAGGAAGAAGATAACAAGAGAGTGGTATTATTAAAGCCAGAACACTTCTGTGCTATAATCATACCAACAGAGGAGAAAATCCATACCAGAATACAGAGTGTGATATGATAACTAGAGTTATAGGACTAAAGGATTGCCATATTACTGAACCATGAAAAGTGCATCATCAAGCACAACAATCTCCTTTACTATGATAGGTGCATCTATATTCTCCATCAGTCAGTATTATAGGGAGAAATTATCACCATGTTACATGACCATGCAATGGCTGGGCATCCAGAAATCTTGAAGACAAAGAAGTTGGTGTTAAAAGAGTATTGGTGGCTGGAACTGAAACAAGATGTCAACAAGTATATAAAAGGATGCAAGATCTGTCAAAGAAGTAAATCCTCCACACAGGTCTGACCAGCACCATATCATCCAAATAAAGTCTCTGTGATTCCTTAGACCCACATTTCTATTAATATAATCACTAGGCTATCTGACTGTAATAGCTATAATGTAATCATTATCATTGTAGACTGCTTCTTAAAGGCCATCATCTCAGTTGTCTGTTCCACTGAATTAACATTGGAAGAATAGGTCAAGATCCTCAGAGATAAAGTCTATTCTAAATATGGAATGCCACAGATTGTAATCTCTGATTAAGGACCACAGTTCATCTCTAAATTTCTTGATGACCTATATCAACTCCTCAGAATTAGGAGCAATGCCTTCACTGCCTATCATCCCCAAACTGATGGACAGATAGAACAAGTCAACCAGAAGCTGGAGAAATACCTATATATGTTTATTAACTATAGATAGGATGACTGGACAGAATAGCTTGCCCTCACAGCCTTCCAACATAATAACCACATTCATTTGGCAACTGATAAGATTCCATTCTTCATCAATTATAGGTGACATCCCAAAATTGCCATCATCTCTCAACTCCACATGACTACTCCTGCCTCTTTGGACTTTGCCACTGAAATAGCAAAGATTCACCTCAAAATACAGACCACTCTTGACAAGGCCACTATTGTCATAAAGATACTATATGACAAATACCATCAAATAGTGTATAACTATAACATCAATGATAAAGTTTGGCTCAATACAACAAACCTTTATCTCCTCTGCCTGAAATAAAAGTTAGCTAACAAACATATCAGGCTGTTTTCTATTCTAGCAAAGATTGGTGCCTCAGCATACAAACTCTGGCTTTCTGCCTCATGGTGCATCCACAACATGTTCAATGAATCTCTTCTAACTCTATACATCACTCCTGCATTCCCAAATCAAGAATGGCCACCACCACCACCTCCCAACCTTATTGATAATAAGAAACACTACAAGATTGACTAAATTCTCAACTATAAAATGTGATGAGTCAAAGCATGGAGTGGGAGCATGACAATGACTACTGACTACTTGATCAGCTAGAAGGGCTATAGGCCAGAATCAAATCAATGGGTTAACAAGAAGTGCATGAATGCAGATATGGCCATACATGAGTATGAATTATCTCTAAATTAAGCTATCAGGATGATGGTCTTAAGAAGAGAGTAATATTATGATTTTTCACTATTTTCTTTACTTTTACCTCTATTTATACTTAGTCAAGGTGTCTAAACCAGCACTTAGAACTATAGGACAATCTTAGTCAGCATAACAACTATTGTCTTATAACATGTAGCAATGCTTTAACAATGAGACAATCTCTCTTTTGTAGATAACTATGACACTCTAGGATAATAAGTACTATAGTACAGGCACTCACAATTAGTGATACTATATTTATCTAAGAGATAAACAGTATATAAGTAGTATAGACAGTGTCATGTATCTCTAGTCTTGAACTATCCTTTACTCTATCATTCTACTTAAGTCAACTAAGTATTGACCTTGGGATATAACATCTCTAAACACACTAAAGTGGATTTCAGCATGACTGTATGAACATTATACAACATTAGTCTACTACATGTTTTTGATCATATGTTGCTTGAGCCTAACAGCATCAAGGCTATTTGACAAGAGGCTCAAGATAAAATAGTGTGAATAAACTTTAGCTTGAAGCTGGGGTTATACCAGTGAGAGCTATCCTACTTATATACTTGTTGGTCAAGATAAATATACTACTACTATTTATTTTGTTCATGCAGGTCATTATGCTCATTGTCCTTGAGCATCATTACTGTCTACAAAAGATTTGTTATGTGTCATTAAGTATCATCATCATGTCAAAAAACAATGACAGACTCAGCTTGTTGTGATGACTAAGCTGGTCTCATGGTCCTAAGTGCTGGTGTAAGCACTCTGACTAAGCATAAATAAGAGTTAAATGAAGAGAAAGAGGTAAAAAATCATAACATTACACTCTCTTTAAGACCATTATTCCAATAGCTTAATTTAGAGATAGTTTATAATTGCATATGGCTTTGTCAGCAGTCATTTATTTTTTATTGACCCATTGATTAGATTTGGGGCTATAGCTCTTTCAACTGATCAAGTAATCCACCATTGTCATTGTTCCTCCTTTGGCTTTGATCTTATGCAGTTTGTAGTTTAGAATTTGATTGATTTTATAGTGTTTTTCATTGTTGATCAGATTCAGAGATAGTGGTGGTGGTTGTTTTTGATTTGGGAAGGCAGATGTGATGAATGAGATGAAAAGAGATTCATTAAAGACATCATAAACCTTTCAGTTAACTGAAAGACAGAGTTTGTATGCAGAAGCACTGACTTGTGCAGTGATTATGAATGATCCTGTGTGCTTATCAGTGAGCTTCTGCTTCAAGTGAGGCAGATGAAGGTTGGTCATATCTAACCAAACATTGTCATTAATGATATAAGTGCAAGTAGGAGAGTGATATTTATCATATTGTTTTTTCATTGAAGCTGCTGCTTTTTCAAGTGCAGTATGTGTTTTATCATAGATTTTGATCATTATTAATGTGAAGTCAGAGAATGCAGGAGTCAAAGTATTTGCATGTTCTGTGTGAGATACATTTAGTTGGTGGCTATCCATTCCACTCAATCATCTTATCAATAATTAATGAAAAGTCACAAATACTTTTTGATTTCTTGATTGGCATGTTTCATTTGACTATCTGTCTGTAGGTGATAAGCAGTTGAGGCATTTCATCAGATGTTGAATAGCTGGTACAAGTTGTCAAGAAACTTTGAGACAAATTGTGGTTCTTGATCAGAGATCACAACTTAAGGCATATTATATTTGGCATATACTTTATTGTGAAGGATTTTGGCTCATCCTTCAGAGATTAATTCAGTCAAACAAGCAATCAGTATGATTGCTTTGAAAGATCAGTCTATAATGATGATGATAATGTTATAGCTATTGCAGTTGGGCAATTCAGTTACTATGTCTACTGAGATGTGCGTCTATAGTGACTGAGAGATCTCATTCAGGTATAGCAGTGCAACCTACAGCTGAGTGAAAGATTTTTGTTATGATTTTTACTCATTTATACCTTTTATTCAACTCATTTATATCTTTTATTTGAGGACTGACTTCTATTCTGCTTAGTCAGAGTGTCTAGACCAATGCTTAGGACTGTGGGACAAGGCTTAGTCATCACAACAGCCAAGTTCATCATTGTCTTTTGATGCAGCAATGCAACCTGACAATGCACAAAAACTCTTTTATGTACAGTAATGACACTCAAGGAGCTCAATAATGCACAAAAAAAAGTAGTATAATTAGTTATGACTTGTACAGTATTTAAGTAGGCTCACTCTCACTGGTATTTCTCAGCTTTAAGCTAAAGTTTATTCTTACACTATTCTATACTTGAGTCAATCTTAAGGCCTTGTGACACATTGATTAGAATATGCATCAGTGAACTCAGTCGATCTCCTAAAGTGCAAGAGTGTTGTAAGTAGAGAGCAGAGTAATGTAACAGAGAACTAGAATTAGCCTCTCGAGAGAGAAACGTTCTACTTAAATACATTTTGTATTACTTCGAGATCTTTCTACGAGATACTAAATAAGTCCGGATCACAATCCAAGTCAGCTGCTGCTGACTGGCATCATATCTTCGAGTACATTCTCATACTCGCTCAGGATTGCTATCCCAACACTCCCCCTCAATTCCAAGTTCCTAGAATACCTGCAGATAGATACTCATGTAATGGTCTTGGTAGGCCTTTAGTGAATATATCCGCTAAGTTCTCTTCTGATGCGCAGTGCTGAACTTTGACTTCGTTTGAAGCCATGCGCTCACGAACGAAGTGGTGCCATATGTCTATATGCTTTGATCGTGCATGGAATATGGGGTTCTCGGCGAATTTGATTGCTGATTGATTGTCGATGAAAATAGTCGTCGCTTCGTAAGGTGGCAATCCTAATTCGGTTAAGAGTGCTCGTAGCCAAATTACTTCCCGGGTTGTATGTGCAAGGGCCATATATTCTGCTTCCATAGTGGATAAGGCTACGGTGGGCTGTTTCTTTGAACTCCAAGTAACAGCTCCCCCTGCATAGGTACAGACATAACCAGATGTTGATCTTCTATCTGTTCTGT
>NW_025064905.1:62783-99785 GCF_019112545.1 Guyanagaster necrorhizus
GTTAGGATATCGATCATCTTGATTTTCCACGTCGGATAATTTTCCGGGCCCTTAAGGGGGTCAATTCTATACACGGACTGGCTATCCATGCGGTTCTACATGTGTACGTAAAGTACGAAAGAGTGCGAAGTGAGTAGCGACGTAAGTTCAGTTATGGCCGGGGCCCATAACCTGTTGTAAGTAGAGAGCAGAGTAATGTAATAGAGAACTAGAATTAGCCTCTCGAGAGAGAAACGTTCTACTTAAATACATTTCGTATTACTTCGAGATCTTTCTATGAGATACTAAATAAGTCCGGATCACGATCCAAGTCAGCTGCTGCTGACTGGCATCGTATCTTCGAGTACATTCTTGTACTCGCTCGGGATTGCTATCCCAACAAAGAGAACTTCTGTTTATTATGTGTTTCTGCTCACATGATGCTTAGGTCTAACAATTAGCTCAAAGCTTCTAGCTTCCCTTTCTTAAGCCCAATTGTGCTGAGAAACTGAATGCCTGCTCTGAACTCTACTGATCCAAACTTTGGTCAAGAGTTCTTTGAACTTCTAGCTTCCATCATCAGAACACTTTTAGGCTTACTTGTGATCATCCAGCTGTGCTGGAGATGTCACTCAATTGCTGCCTAGGCTATTTGACACTACCAAGAATTCCAACACATTTGTGACATCCTATGCAACATAACCCCAGATCTACCACTATATGATATCTCAAAATCCAGAAGAATAACCTACCAGTCTCTGACCAGCCTTCTACCTAAAGCCAAGCCTAGCAGCATGTATCAGAGGGATAGTCAAGAAGAAGAGAGAGAGCAGTGCTCCTCTTAACCTGGATCAGATGGAAATCAGCACACTTACATTCCAGGAGATCAAGGAATATTTATGCCAGATGCTGTACCAGATCATGAGGATGAGAAACTCCTAAAAGACTTCTTCTGTCAGTCTCTCTCCTCCAACTCTTCTACTGCCTCTCAAACCTATGGAATTGCTAACCATGCCTGAGACTCCCTCAATACTATTAAGGTGGCTCCAAGACCCTGCAGCCTATCTAACAGAAGCAAGCATATGACAAGCCTCTTTGACTCTCACTACAGCTCTCCAGAAACCAGCATCAGAATGGAGCAGTCACTATCAGACCAACTGATAGACCAGTGACAAGGGGAAGCAGATCAGGAGAAAGTCATTCACCAGTATTTCCTCTTCTGAGACATCAACATTCTATTCAACTATGAAGAAGCAGTCAGACAAAAAAAATAGCAATGATGACAAGCCTCCAATGAGCATGCCTAAGCCTTCAGTACACTCAAGTGGCAAATCCTGGAGGAGAGCCAGCAGGCTAGGGAAGCCACAGCCCATGATGCATACAGTCAAAGTCAGCAGTGACAAGTCAAGAGAGAGTGTATCCAGGCCAGATCCCCAGACTGGTATGGGCTCTATTCACAGCTCTTGCTCTTGACCCCTGTCTTCCATGAGCCCAGCACAACAGAAAGTGACCCATAGAACAGGCCCACAGAGGTCTTTACTACCAGCAAAGCAGGAAGATGGGGAGACAATGGAATTCTCCCTCCCCCTTGAAATGATGTCCCAAAACCTACCACCTACCTCTCATCCCTTGAATATCCTCCTCCTCAGTGAACCTCCAGTGTTGATACTACATTTGAGGATGATGAGTCTATTCTCAGGTACTATGGATTATGAGTACCTCTCAATGTCCACATCTCTGTCCAAGCACTCCAAGAATACTTGAGGAGTTGGGTTGTCCAACAGTTTCTTGACAAGGAATACTACTGAAACTTCCACTTTTATAGTGAGTGAGTGGAGGCAGTGTAAGCAACAGGAGGCAACCAATATGACTCAAGCATTGGAAGCTGCCCTGCAGCAGCCTACATTGATCTCATCATCCCAGGCCATTCAAGCTCTATCACTGGATTCAGTATCCAGCTGAAGCAGTGGATCAACAAAGACCATCCAACCACCAGAGGATGAGGAGAGTATCTTCAACCCACTCACCACTTTCCTTCTTGAGGATGATGAGGAGGCCAAAGAGAAAACTGAGAGCAGCAAGGCCCCATGGGCAGGGAGAGAGCTGGCCTACTTCATAATGGAGGACACTGATGAAGAAGTGCTAGAAGAAGAAATACAGAATGCAAGGGTACAAGAGTATCAGGAGTGGTATGAACAGGGGGTAGCATTCTTGTGGCACAATTCCCACTAGTTGGGGTCATGTCTTAGTAAACTATATATTATTGCTGAACTAGCTGAATGAACAGAAATTCTGTGAAATGCTACTACAGCATATGCAGCCAAACAATACAATAAATGACATCCCAAGGATCAGGTTGGCATAGTACTGAAATATCAGCTACCACTCTTGATCCAACCAATACTATAGTCACCCCCTGTCACCCTGAAATGAGCCAAGTATATGACTCTGTCAATCCACAGCATGTTTTCATACTCTGCTCCTTTGATCTGATTGACAGTAATGTGATTGTCTCAATCCTGACCACAGCTGGCCAGCTGATATCTGAATCTCTAGACTGGCAAGAGGAGCAGAACTCTAAGGGTCCAGCCTCCACCCAATGAAGTAATAGGCAGTGGTACCAGAAAAGAACCAATCCAGGATAACTCCAAGGCAGTCTGACTAGGGTTTATAGTGAGGAATGACATCATTGTCCAAAAGGAGGCTGTACTACAGAGGAGTCCTGTTGCAGATGACAACTCACTTCACTTATTCTCTGGACTGCTGAATGAATAGAGATGTCCCTCTTTTTCAGATTGGCTCAATCCAATAGGCATGTTGCCTAATGACACTGCCATACTATAGTGCTGATCTGACCTGCTCTGCAAACCTCATCTCTTTAAAGAGGCATCCAATGATATCAACCAATTCCTAATTGATTATGAATAATACTTCAAAGTCTATATTAGATACCTCAGGACAGATATGAACAAAGTAGTCTTTGCTGCCTCATACCTCAAGGAGAAGGCCAAAACATGGTAGATCCTTGTTTCCTCAAACTTTTGATCAACCACTAGAGAGCACTATTGATATCTCTCATGGCCAGTCTTTAAACAAATATTGCATGACAAATTCATTGATCTAGCAGTACAAAAAGTGCACAAGCAGAAGATCAAAGAGTATAAAATAGGCAATAAAGCAGTGACAGACTACTTCAACAAGCTAGAGTGACTCATGAAGCTTGCTGGCATTCAAGATGACATGGCCAATGACAGATGAATGGTCAAGGCCCTCAAGAGAGGAGTCCTCTCCTTATATGTCATGATGATCTCTGCCATCAGTATCAAAGCCCTGATACCAGTCAGATATGATAAATGGAAAGAACAGATCATCAAAATGTATAAGGAGCAACAAAGGCAGAAAGTGGAACAATCAACCCTATAAGACTACACCAAGAAGTCGACCCTGCTAACCTCTAACAACACCAAATTGCCAGGAATAACTGCTGAGAAATCATCAGGACCCTTGACAGCCTCAATTTATGGCATGCAAAAACAGAAACAGAAACCATGTACACAGAGGCTGAAAGGCCAATAGATATTGACCATATAAAGAAGAAAGGCAAATGTTTCAACTGTGGGCAAAAAGGCCATATGGCTAAAGATTTTCCAAAGAAGAAATAAACCTGAAAAGACATCTAGGCACAAATTGCTGAGTTGCAGAAGGAAGAAGAAGAACTTGGCATAGAAACTAAAGTGGAGGAGATAAAAGATGAGGCCAGTCAGTGAGTGATTCTACTGAGCTGGCCAAAGGACTTCATGGTGTGTAAACTACAGCCATTAGTCAGACTGATAATGTTTCTGTAGTTACTCCTATGCCTAAAATATCTATGCATTCAAATATACCTCAGTTACCACACACTAAAGAATCACTGAATGAACACACTCAACCACTCATAGGCTGAACAAGAGCAGAGGGCCTTAATAGCTGGCTCAAGCTGTTCAATACAGAATGGATTTGAAGAGCCATCAAGGATATGAGAGACAAAGCAGCAGCAAAAGCAGTACTCAAAAATTGAGTCCACAAGACTCAAGTCAAAGAAATAATTGACAACATGATTGAAGGAATGAAGAAGGCCAAATAATGCCAGGCATTGGAATGACTCAATAAGCTCCAGAGACCAAAAAAGTTCATTTGATAGTCCAAAACCCTGGAACAAGATCTCATAACCAAGGCCCAACTTGAGACACTCATGTCTCATAGCATCTATTCAGTTACTGCATTAATTGACAGTGGCTGCACTGGCAGCTTGATCAACCATGCTTTCATCACCAAGCACAAAATACCTATGCAAGCCACTGCAGCTCCAATTTCAGTCTATAACATGGATGGAACCAAAAACTAAGCCAGGTCAATCACCAAATTCATTGAACTCAGACTCACAATTGGTGATCACTCAGAACAAATCAACTTGGCTGTAACTGATTTAGGAACCAAGGAGGTTTTTCTTGGTCATGACTGGTTGATTCACCACAATCCACTTATCAACTGGAAAACCAGTCAAATCACATTTGCTTAGTGCTGCTGTCAGAAAATCCCATTTGAATTGCTCAACAAAGACTCAGAAGACTGATGGGATGAGGAGATGGAAGACAGAGAAACAATCCTCACAGTCAACCTGCAAAAAGCTATGCACATCCATGCAATACATCATGCCAATAACTTAGCCACCAAGGCAAATGTAGGAAAGAGCAAGAAAACATTTGAAGAAATGATGCCAGAGTGGGCATGAGACTTCAGAGACCTATTCAAAAAGAAGAGTTTTGACAAACTCCCTGAGTCAAAATCATGGGACCATGCTATTGAGCTAATCCCTAACACTAATGCCAACCTCAACTGCAAGACCTATCCACTTGAAAACAATGAACAACAGGAGCTTGATAAGTTCCTCAATGAAAACCTAACTAGTAGAAGAATATGACCATTGAAATCTCCCATAGCATCCCCTTTCTTCTTCATTAAAAAGAAGGACAGCAAACTCCAGCCAGTTCAGAACTATCAGAAGCTTAATAAAATGATGATCAAAAATTGTTATCTCCTTTTGTTAATCTCAGAACTAATGGACAATCTTAGAGAGGCTAAATATTACACAAAGCTTGATGTCCAGTAGGAATATAATAATATGTGAATAAAGGAAGAGGATAAATGGAAAGCAGCATTCCAAACCAACTGAGGGCTATTCAAGCCAATGGTTATGTTTTTTGGACTTACTAATTTGCCCACCACCTTTCAGTGGATGATGAATGACATCTTTAAGAACCTCATTGCCACCAGAAAGGTGACCATCTATCTCAATGATATCCTTATCATATCAAAAACACAGGAGGAGCATAGAAAGTTAGTATGTCAAGTACTGACACTAATGAGGAAACACAAGTTGTTTCTCAAGGCAGAAAAATACAAGTTTAAGGTACTCAAAACCAAGTACCTAGGGGTCATCATCAGCAAAGGAAGTATATGAATGAACCTTATCAAAGTAGCTGGCATCACTGAATAGCCAGAGCCTATCAAAAAAAGAGAACTTCAATCCTTCTTAGGCTTTACAAACTTCTACTGATGCTTCATTAAGGACTATAGCAAAATAGTCTGCCCCATGACACAGTTAACCAGTAATGCACCCTGGACATGAGGCCTACCCCAACAGGCAGTCTTTGATGACCTCAAATGATGATTATCAGAAGATGTGATCCTTGCCATTCCAACTCAAGATGAGAAGTTCTGTGTCAAGACCAATGTAAGTGAAGGAGCAATCAGCACTGTCCTCTCCTAAAAACAGGATAGCTGATGGTGACCAGTTGCATTCCTCTCCAAAGTCTTGATCACCATAGAATGCAACTATAAAATATATGATAAGGAGCTGCTCACTATAATGCTTACCCTGAAAGAATAGCAGCATTATCTGATTGATGCCAATGAAGTCTTTGAGATCTGGACAGACCATCAGAATCTCTGATACTTCTGACAACTACAGAAACTAAATTGCTGGCAAGCCAGATAGGTAACCAAACTCAGCCAGTATCAATACATGTTGCACCACAAAGCTGGTGTAGCAAACAAGAAGGCCAACCTCCTCAGCTGGCAGGCTGATTATGATCAAGAGGGAAACAATAATGAGAGAATCATATTATTGAAGCCTGAACACTTCCAGACAATGATCATGCCAACCAAAGAGGAGATTCATAAATGGATTAAAAGCACCATGAGGGATGCAAAGAAGTGGAACCAATGAGTGGCTCTATCACTCAATCATGAACAGAGAATGAGAAAGGAGAATGGGATGATCTGCTACAATGAGCAGATCTATATTCTCAGAGATCAAGAGCTTTGAGGCAAAATCATCATCACATGTCATGATCATGCAACTGTCAGTCACTCAGGCATTGCCAAGACAAAGGAGCTTGTCCTATAGGAGTATTGGTGGCCCAAGATAGGCCAAGACATTGAATGATATGTTAAAGTGTATGAGACTTGCCAACAAGGCAAATCTTCCACTCAGCCATGTGCTGCACTATTCTACTCAAATAAGGTACTATCATTGCTATAGTTCTATATTTCAGTAAATATGATCACCAGACTGTCAGACTACAATGGCTATGATGCCATTATTGTCATTATTGATTATTTCTCTAAAGCAATCATTCTGATTGCCTGTTCCACAGAATTAATCTCAGAGGGATAGGCAAAGATCCTTCAGGATGAAGTATATGCCAAATATAGCATGTCTCAAGTGGTCATTTCAGACAGAGGCCTGCAATTCATCTCTAAATTCTTAGATGACTTATACAAACTCTTCAACATCAAATGCAATACCTCAACCACTTATCATCCACAAACAGACAGACAAACAGAATGAGTGAATCAAGAAGTGAAGAAATACCTTTGCCTCTTCATCAATTACTGACAAGATGACTAGGTGGAGTGGCTAGCCCTTGCCACCTTTCAGCACAACAATTATATACACTCAGCTATAGGCAAAATGCCCTTCTTTATTAACTTTGACCAACACCTCCATGTCACCCAAATGGAACACAGACACACTATGACACCAGCCTTAAGTGATTTTGCCACTACAATAGCTAAAATCCATGCTAAAACCAAGATAGCCCTTGAAAAGGCTGCCAACACAATGAAAAAACAGTACAACAAATATCACCATACTGTCTATGAATATTTAGTCAACAATAAAGTTTGGCTGGACATAATGAATCTTTATCTTCTCTATCCAAAACAGAAACTGGCCAACAAATGAACAGGACCATTCCCTATTCTCACTAAAGTCAGTGTCTCAGCTTATAAATTATACCTTCTGACTACCTGAAAGATTCATGATGTCTTCAATGAGACATTATTGACCTTCTACATCATGCCCACATTTCCAAATCAAGAACAACTGCTTCCACTGCCACCTGACCTGATCAATGACAAGGAACATTATGAAATTGATCAAATCCTACAATACAAACTATGAAAGGCCAAGATGAAAGGCAGAGAGATGATGACCACAGTTGACTATCTGGTTAGTTGGAAGGAATATAGCTCAGAATCAAACCAATGGGTCAATGAAAAACAAATAAATGCTGATGATGCAATCTGAGACTATAAACATACTTACAAACAGGAGCATTGATCAACTTAATAGTCAATGTCTTCATGAATCTTATGAGAAGAAGGGCAGGTTATCTGCTCTCAGGATGCCAGAACTTATCTCTAAATTAACTATCAGAATGATGGTCTTAAGAAGAGGGTAATGTTATGATTTTTACTTATTTATACCTTTTATTTGACTCATTTATATCTTTTATTCAAGGACTGACCTCTATTCTGCTTAGTCAGGGTGTCTAGACCAGTGCTTAGAACTGTAGGATAAGGCTTAGTCATCATAACAGCCAAGTCCATCATTGTCTTTCAACACAGCAACACAACTTGACAATGCATAAAGACTCTTTTATATACAGTAACAACACTCAAGGACAATGAGCATAAAAAGCTCAATAATGCACAAAAGGAAGTAGTATAATTATAACTTGTATAGTATTTAAGTAGGCTCACTCTTGCTGGTATTTTTCAGCTTCAAGCTAAAGTTTATTCTTACACCATTCTATACTCAAGCTGATTCTAAGGCCTTATAACACATTGATTAGAATATGCATCAGTGAACTCAGTCAATCTCCCAAAGTGCAAGGGGACTTCTGTTTATCATGTGTTTCTGCTCACATGATGCTTGAGTCTAACAATTTTCCTCTCTGGCATACTTCATATCCTTTTACATATTGTTTGATGTCTTGGCTGAGTTTTAGCTATCAATATTTCTATAATATAAGCTCTTTGATTTTCACAATACCTGAGTGCCCTGTGGTTGCATAATTATAGCAGGTGGCAATGATTTCTCCTCACAATTGTTGGTCTCTTAGAATATAGATCTGTCCATTATAATAGATCATCCCTTCTTCTTTTGTCATTCCTCATTTGTGATTCAACAATAGAGCTATATGTTAGTCTCACTTACTGCTATCCCTCATGGCACTCTTGATCCATTGATGGATCTCTTTCTCTATTGGCATTATCATGGCCTGAAAGTGTTTAAGTTTTAACAATACCACTCTCTCATTGTCATTTCCTCTCTGGTCATGATCAGCTTGTTGGCTAAGTAAGTCCACTTTCTTATTGGCTGTCTCAGCCTTGTGATGAAGGGTGTATTTGTACTGGAACAGTTCTATTACCCAGTGCACTTGCTATTGATTGAGCTTCTGGGGTTGACAGAAATATCAGAGGTTCTGGTGGTTGGTCCAGATCTTGAACATTTGCATTATCCTAATCAGATAATGTCATCATTTCTCTAAGGCTAGCATTATAGCAAGTAGTTCCTTATTATAAATTTCATAGTTCCATTCAGTGATGGTCAGAGCCTTAGAAAGAAAGGCTACTGGTCATCACTTCCTGTCTTGCTTCTAAAATAGTACAGCCCCAATAGCCTCTTTGCTCAAATCAGCTTTGATTTGAAATTTCCCTTCTTGAGTTAGGATTGTGAGAATGACATCTTCAGTGAATCATCATTTTAAATCATCAAATGCAACTTGTTGGAAGTGTTTCAGCTCTATAGGGCATTACTGGTCAGTTGAGTCATTGAACATATAATCTTGCTGTAATCCTGAATGAAACACTGATAGAAGTTAGTGA
This sequence comes from Guyanagaster necrorhizus, assembly GCF_019112545.1. Classification (NCBI taxonomy): domain Eukaryota; kingdom Fungi; phylum Basidiomycota; class Agaricomycetes; order Agaricales; family Physalacriaceae; genus Guyanagaster; species Guyanagaster necrorhizus. Next base: position 71,979 of record NW_025064905.1, read on the forward strand.
ATTCTAGAAAGGACTGTAACTCCTTCTTTTTAGTTGGCTCCAGCCACTCTGTTACTCCTGCTATCTTGATGGAGTCTATCTGTATACTTTTCTCACTGATGATTACCCTTAGATACTCTATTTCTAGTACTTTAAATTCACACTTTTCTGCTTTAAGGAAAAGTTTGTGCTTCCACATGAGTTCAAGCACTTGCTGCACTAGTCACCAATGTTCTGTCCAGTTATTGAACATGATAAGGATGTCATCAAGATAAATAGTGACCTTTCTCATGGCAATGAGATTTTTGAAAATGTCATTCATCATCCACTAGAAGATTGTCAGTGAGTTGGTGAGCCCAAAGAATATTACAGTGGATTTGAATAACTCTCAATTTGTATGGAATGCTGCCTTCCATTTATCCCCCTTCTTAATTTGTATGTTGTTATAGCCTCACCAGACATCCAGTTTCATGTAGTACTGGACTCTGTGAAGCTTGTCTATTAGTTCTGAGATCAAAGAAAGTGGATAGTGATTCTTAATCATCATCTCATTCAACTTTCAATAATTCTGTACTGGTCAGAGTTTACTATCCTTCTTTTTGATGAAGAAGAATAGTGATGCCATTAGAGACTTCAATGGTTGGATCCATCTGCTAGAAAGGTTCTCATCCAGAAACTTGTCAAGTTCCTATTGCTCATAGTTGCTGAGTGAATAGATCTTGCAATCAAGATTGGCATTAGCATTGAGGATTAGCTCAATTGTGTGATTCCAGGGCTTGGGTTCTGGTAACTCATGGAAACTTTTCTTGTTGAACAAGTCTCAGTAGTCCTGGGCTCACTTGAGAACCATCTCTTCAAATGTCTTTTTTTTCTTTCTGGCATTGGCTTTTGCTGCTAAGTCATTGGGATAATGTACTGCCTGAATGTGTAATGCCTGCTATATGTCAACAGTGAGTATTGTTTTGCCATCTTTTATTTCTTTGTTCTATTGATCCTCTGAGTGTTAGACCCAAGCATCATGTGAGTAGAAACATGTGATAAACAGAAGCTACCTTGCACTTTGGGTAATCATCTGAGTTCACTTGATGTGCTTCTGGATCAGTATGTCACAAGATCAAAGAGAATCAGCTTGAGAGTAGAATGGTGTGAATAAACTTTAGCTTGAAGCTGGGTTTTACCAGTAAAAGTGAGCCTCTTAAATACTGTACAAGTCCTGTGCTAAATATACTGTTACTAATTGTGTATTGTTGGGTCCTTTGTGCTCATTGTCCTTAAGCATCATTACTGTATATAAAAGGGTGATTGTGCATTGTTGGGCAACACTGTTGTGTCAAAAGACAATGACTGACTTGGCTCTTTATAATGACTAAGCCTTATCTCATGGTCTAAAGTGCCTGTGTTTAGCACCCTGACTAAGCATAAATAGGGGTCAATCAAGAAAGGAAATGGAAAAAATTATAACATTACCCTCTCCTTAAAACCATTGTCTCAATGGCTTAATTTAGAGATAGTTCATATTCATGTATGGCATCATTGGCATTCATCTGTTTCTCATTAACCCATTGATTAGACTCTGGTTCATACTCTTTTCAGCTGATGAGATAGTCAATTGTCATTGTTGAGTCACTCTCTTTTGCACAGATTTTGCATAGTTTATAGTTTAAGACCTGGTTGACTTCATAGTGTTCTTCATTGTTGACAAGGTTGGAGGGTGGAGGTGGAGGCCATTCCTGATTCAGAAAGACTGATGCAACATAGGGGGTTAATAATGCCTTGTTAAAGACATTATAGACTTTCCAAGTGGCTAGGAGTTTGATTTTATAAGTGCTGGCCCCAATTTTAGTTAGGATTTAGAATGGACCAGTGTGCTTATCAGCCAACTTGTGTTTTAGGCACAGGAGATGAAGGTTTGTAGTGTTGAGCTATACTTGGTTGCCAGTGGTATATATATATGCCAGTTGGCAGTGTTTGTTGTATTGGTTTTTCATTGTTGATGTGGTCTTTTTAAGAGCTGTTTTTGTTTTAGCATGAATCTTGGTCATGGTGATAGTGAAGTCTGTGAATGAGAGGATTGTGGTGCAGTGTCATTCAGTGTGCATAATGTTGGAATGTCATCCATGGTTGACAAAGAATAGTGTTTTCCCTATTGCCGAGTAGACCCAATTGTTGTGCTGGAAGGCTGCAAGAGCCAATCATTCCACTCAATCATCCTGTCAGTAGTTAATAAAGAGGCAGAGGTACTTTTCCACTTCTTGGTTTGCACATTCTGTTTGGCTGTCAGTTTAGAGATGGTATGCAGTGGATGCATTTTGTTTAATGTTTAATAGTTGATATAGATCATCAAGAAACTTTGAGATGAATTGAGGTCCTCTATCTGAAATGATGACTTGGGGCATGCTCTATTTGGCATAGATCTTATCATGCAAGATTTTAGCCCACCCTTCAGAAGTTAGTTCAGTGGAACAGGCAATTAGAATGATTGCTTTGGAGAATTGATCAACAATGATGATGATTGCATTATAGCTGTTACAGTCAGGAAGGCCAGTGATTATGTCCACAGAGATGTGAGTCTATGGCAATGATGGAATCTCATTAGGATGGAGTGGTGCAGCTTGAGCTTGGGTTGATGCTTTGCCTCTCTGACAGACTTCACATGCTTTGATATATGTGGTGATATCATTGTTCATCTTTGGCCACCAGTATTTCTATAGTATTAACTCCTTAGTTTTGGCTATGCTGGGATGTTCAGCCATTATGTGATTATAACAGATGGCAATGATTTTGCCATGTAATCTTTGATCTCAGAGAATATAGATCTGCCCATCATAGTGAATGAGTCCCCCCTTCTTTGTCATCTCTCATTTGTAGTTGAGGGATGGGGCCATTTGTTGGTTCCATTTATGACTATCTCGAGTCACACTCTTAATGAGTTCATAAATTTCCTCCTCTATCAGCATTATCATGGCCCTGAAATGTTCAGGCTGCAACAGAGTGACTCCCTCATTATCAGTTCCTCCCTGATTATAGTCTGCCCTTCAGCTAAGAAGATCAGCCTTTTTGTTTGCCATTCTCACCTTGTGATGAAGCATGTATTGGTATTGGCTGAGTTCCATGACCCATCTGGCTTGACAATAATTAAGCTTCTGAGGCTGTCAGAAATAGTGAAGGTTCTGATGATCCATCCAGATCTCAAAAATTTTGACAGCTCCAACTGGGTAGTGTCTCTACTCTTCCAGAGTGAGCATGATGGTGAGTAATTCTTTGTCATAGATTTCATAGTTTCATTCTGTAATGGTGAGTGCCTTCAAGAGGAATGCCACTAGGCACTATTTTTTGTCTTGCTTCTGAGAGAGCATAGCACCAATGGCTCCTTCACTGGAGTCAGTTTCTACCCAGAATCTCTCTTTCTGGGTGGAAATAGCAAGTACAACATCTTTAGCCAGTCATCATTTGAGATCATCAAAGGTGGCTTGTTGAGAGGCTCCTCAGATCCAGGAGGCATTGTCAGTTAATTGTGTCATGGGTCAAATGATCTTGCTGTAGTCCTGGATAAAGCATCAGTAGAAGTTTGTGAATCTGAGGAATGACTGTAGTTCTTTCTTCTCGACTGGCTCCAGCCACTCCATCACTCCTGCTACCTTAATTGGGTCTATCTGAATGCTTCCTTCACTAATAATGACTCCAAGGTACTCAGTTTCAAGTACTTTGAACTCACACTTTTCTGCTTTGAGAAATAATTTGTGCTTCCTCATGAGGGCAAGGACCTGTCATACTAGCTTTCTATGCTCCTTCTTTGTCTTAGACATGATTAAAATGTCATTGAGGTAAATGGTAACCTTTTCAGTAGTGATGAGGTTCTTGAAAATGTTGTTCATCATCCATTAAAAGGTTGCCAGGGAATTAGTCAAGCCAAAAAACATGATCATTGGCTTGAACAGCCTCCAATTTGTCCTGAATGCAGCCTTCCATTTATCTCCCTCTTTGATTTGAACATTATTGTAACCCTATTGGATGTCAAGCTTGATGTAATATTTGGTGCCTCAGAGTTTGTCTATGAGCTCCAAGATTAAGAAAAAGGGGTAGTAATTCTTGATTATCATCTCATTAAGTTTTTGATAGTCTTGGACTGGTTGAAGCTTGCCATCCTTCTTTTTGATGAAGAAGAATGGGGAGGCCATCAGGGATTTTGATGGCCAAATTTGCCCACTGGACAAGTTCTCTTTCAGAAACTTGTCGAGTTTCTGTTGTTCGTTATTGCTAAGAGAGTAGATTTTGCAATCCAAGTTGGTGTTTGTATTTGGGATCAGCTCAATCACATGATCTCAGGGTTTTGGCTCTGGCAATTCATTGAAACTTTCCTTCTCAAATAGATCTTTGAAGTCCTGGACCTATTCAGGCACTATTTTCTCAAAGGTTTTTTCCTCCTTTCCTTTGTTTGCCTTGGCTGCTAGAGTGTTGGCATGATATATGGCACAGATGTGGATTTCTTGCTGAAGGTCAACAGCAAGTATAGTTTCTCCATCCTCCATTTCCTCATCCTATTGATCCTCTGGATCCTTATCTGATAACTTGAATGGGATTTTCCAGCATCAGCATCTGGCAAATGTAATTCTCCTAGTCTTCCAATTGATTAATGGGTTGTGATGTATTAACCAATTGTGACCAAGGAAAATCTCCTTGGTTCCTAGGTCTGTGATGGCTAAATTGATCTGTTCAGAGTGATCTCTGATTGTTAACCTGAATTCAATGAACTTAGTGATTGAGCCAGCTTGATTTTTGGTTCCATCAGCATTGTAGATTAGGATCAGGGCTGCTGTTGCCCTTGTTAGAAGGTTGTGCTTATTAATAAAAGCATAGTTGATTAAACTCCTGGTACAGCCACTGTTGATCAGGGCAATTACCACATGGGTTGTCTGAGATATAAGAGTCTCAATCTGGACTTTAGTGAGTAGATCCCATCCAGAGGTCTTGATTCATCGAATGTATTCATATGATCCATAAAGTTCATCAAGCCATTCCAGGGCTTATCATTACTCAGCTTCCTTTATCTCTTTGACCACTTCACTCACTTCTTTGACTCGTGTTCAATGGACCCAGTTATTGAGTATGGCCTTCACTGTTTCTTCATTCTTAGCTTCTTTGATGGCCCTCCAGGTCCACTTGGTATCGAATGGTTTGAGCCAAGTTGTGGGGCTCACTGCCCTTATTCAGCCTATAGGTATTTGAGTCTTTTTCTGTGATTCATTGGTATGTGGAGTAGTAATCTGGGATATATTTGAATGTGTGGTATGAGCAGATATAGGAGTAACTACAGAAGTACTATCAGTCTGACTAGCAGCTGAGAATTGCACACTGTTAAGTTCTTTGGCCAGCCTAGTGGAATCACTCACTGGCTGACTACATCTTTTACTTCCTCCACCTTGGTTTCTGTGCCTAGTTATTCTTCCTCTTTCTGCAAGTCAGTGATCTGAGCTTGAATGTCTTCTCAGGTCCTTTTCTTCTTTAGGCAGTCCTTCACCATATGGCTCTTTTGCCCACAGTTGAAGCACTTGTCTTCTTTCTTTATTCAGTCTATATCCATTGGCTTTCCTATCTCAGTATAAGTCATTCTCATTCCAGTTTTCTGCACTCTATAGGCAGAGGCCATAGAGGGTCCCAATGATTTTCTGGCAGTTGTCCCTAATGACTTGCTTGGAGTTAGTAGTGTTGACTTTTTTATGTAGTCTTGCAGTGTTGCTGACTCTGCTTTCTGCCTTTGTCACTCCTTGTACATCTCAATGATCCATTCCTTCCACTCATCATAGCTGTTTGGCATGAGGGCTCAGATGCTGATTGTGGAGATCATTGTGATGTAAGAGAAGGGGACCTCTTGCTTGAGGGCCTCAATTATCCTTCCATCATTTGCAGTGTCATCTCTTATTTCAGTGAGCTTGGCTAATCATTCTAGCTTGTCAAAGTAGTCCATGACCACTTTGTCAGCCATCTTATACTCCTTGATCTTCTGTTTATATACTTCTTATACAGCAGGATCAATGAATTTATCATAGAGCATCTGCTTAAAGATAGGCCACAAGGGGTATTGATAGTGCTCCCGAGTTGATGATCAGAAGTTTGGGAAAATGAGAATCCACCACATTTTGGTCTTCTCTTTAAGATAGGAGGCAGCAAAGATGACTTTGTTTATATTGGTTTCTAAGTACCCAATATAGACTTTGAAGTACTGTTTGCAGTCTATGAGGAAGTGATCAATATTGTTGGATGCTCCTTTAAAGGGGCAGAGTTTCTGTAAAAGGTCTGAGCAGTATTGAAGGATAGTAGCATCATGAGGTAATGCACCCATCAGATTGGGCCAGTCAGAGAATGGAGGTCACTGCTATTCTTGTGGTGGCCTAGAGAAGGAATGAAGTGAGTTGTCATCTGCTACTGGACTCCCTCAGAGTGGCTCTTCTTTTTGGACTATGACCTTATTCCATATGGTGAACCTGAGTTGTACTGCTTCAGGGTCATCTCTGATTGGTTCCTTTCTGGTGCCACTCCCACTTGCCTGGTCGAGAGGAGGCTGGGCTTCTAAAATGCAGCTTCTCTTGCCAGTCTAAGGATTTCAGTAGGAGATCAGTGTCTTTCTGAGTTGTGATCAAGTGTGTGAAAGCCATGTTGCTGTTGACTGGAATGATAGAGTGGAGTATGAAAATGCACTCCAGATAGAGGATGCTGTATATATGGCTTGTTTTAGGGTAACAGGTGGTGACTGCAGCATTGGTTGTATTGGTTTTGGCATCTGGTATGCCAATGGCTGATGAACTTGGTCTTCTGGATGCTTCTTGTTATATTGGATAGCAGCATAGTTGATTGCCACATGCCTCAGGATTTCTGTTTTTTCATTAGTTGATGACTGCAAATATAATTATCCTATTTGCAATGCCACCCAGATAGCATTATACCATAAAAAGTTCACCCCTCACAGATACAACTCCTGATATTTCCAAGTCCTCTCCTCCTGTATCACCTTTTCCAATTCTTCTTTATTTGTGTCTTCTTGCAAGAAATAAGACAGGCTCCCCCCAGCATGAGGTGGATCACTACTCTTAGTTTCCTTGCCTTCCTCACCCTTGATGCCCTCCTCCTTGAGAGAGATAACAGGAGGAGCATAGGAACTCTCCTCATTCTCTAGTAGTCAGACTGTTGTTCTGCTGTTCTGGCTGGGTGCTAAGGCCAGCGATGGGGCCTGAGGTGTTGGGATGGCTGTTATAGGCAGAGGCTGGCTGACTACCAATATGTTCATCATACTAGTTTTCCCCTGTTGCTCTTGCCACCTCCACTTGCTTGCGATAGAGCTGGACATTTCACTAGTATCTATCATTGAGTAACTGCCCAACCACTCAGCTCTCAAAGAATCCTCAGAGTGTATGGGCAGGAATGTGAGCAGTCTCAGAGACTCATAGCCTGTAGTGTCTAAGAACAGACTTGTCATCTCTGAATATGGTATCAATGCTGGGAGTTCAGCAGAGAGAGGGATACTGAGAAGTTGGAGGGGCATGGAGAGGACTCAGGAGCTCTGCCTTCTGCTGCAAGGGTCTCATTTCTCCAGCAGTTCTTGCTCCACTGGCTGGACTCAGTACTCAGCTCTCTGAAGACTGAGGTAGAGAGGGATATGTCAGCATATACTGAAGCAAGGATGGCAGTGCTCTTGGGCCAGAGTCTATACCAGTTTGAGACATTGGCTCTTTCAAGTCAGATCCTCTCAACTTCTTGCTGCTCATCCTGATGCTGCTTATCATACCTGGCAGCTTCTTGTCTCCACCTCCTGCTTTCAATGATATGCTTCTCAAGCTTGCTGCAAACTGGCTGTAGTGTGGTTCACTGTCTTTGTTTTTCCTGTCTAAGGACTTCATCATAGTTGAAAGGGATGTTGGTGTTTCAGGTGGGAAAGTACCAGTGTATGATCTCGTCTCATACTTCTCTGTCTTGGTGTTTATCATGAAGCTGGTCTGAGGATGTTCTCCTCATCCCACCACTTGTCTCAACTGAGTGTGGGGGAGTAGAGGTAAGGTTGTGAGACTAGCCTCAAGATGATATCTGGCAGAATCCTGCAGCCAGCTAAGTGGTATTGAGGGCATCTCTGGTATGATCAGCAATCCCTCTGGTTCTAGAGGTGGTGGCAGGGTCAGATGAGAGAGACTGCTGAAAGAAGTCTCTCAGGATGTCCTCATCCTCATGGTTAGACAGAGATTCTGAGACTCATGGATTTTTGAATCCTGAGATGCAAGAGTTGTAGTCTTAGCTAGATTGTCTGAGGGGGTATCAATGTCCTTCTTCTTCCTGAATGTCCCTTTGATATGAGCTGCTAGGCCTAGCTTTGTGTAGGAGACTCATTGGAGGCTGGTGGGATGTTCACTAGGATTTAGGGATGTCATGTAGAGGCAAGTCAGGGGTTACATTTTGTAAGATATGTTGAATATGCTGAAACTCATTATAATATCTGATGGTCCAAGTGGTGATTGAATGGCATCCTCAGCACAGCTGGATGATCATCAATAATCCCAACAATGTTCTGACAATAGAAGTGAGGAGTTCAAAGAACTTGTGATTGAAGTTCAGATTCAAGAGGTTGATAAAGAGCATTTAGTTTTCTCCACACTAATAGGCATGAGAAAAGGGAAGGTACAGCTTCGAGCTAATTGTTAAATCCAAGCATCACATGAGCAGAAACATGTGATAAATAGAAGCTACCTTGCACTTCAGGTAGTCATCTGAGTTCACTTGATGTGCTTCTGGATCAGTGTGTCATAAGGCCAAAGAGAATTGGCTTGAAAATAGAATGGTGTGAATAAACTTTAGCTTGAAGCTGAGTTTTACCAGCAAAAGTGAGCCTCTTAAATACTGTACAAGTCCTGTGCTAAATATACTGTTACTAATTGTGCATTGTTGGATTCTTTGTGCTCATTGTTCTTGAGCATTATTATCATACATAAAAGGGCAATTGTGTGTTGTCAGACAATACTGTTGCATTAAAAGACAATGACTGACTTGGCTCTTTATGATGACTAAGCCTTGTCTCATGATCTTAAGTGCCTGTGTTTAGCACTCTGACTAAGCATAAATAGGGGTCAATCAAGAAAGAAAATAGAAAAAATCATAACACTGAGTTTTCATCAGATAATTCAAAAGAGATCTTTTAGCATTTGCATTATGCAAAGATGATTCATCCAGTTTTCTAATTGACCAGCAGATTATGACATATTAACCAGTCATGTTCTAGGAATACTTCTTTAGTCCTCAGGTCAGTGACAGCTAAATCAATTCTTTTAGAATGATTACTGATTGTAAGGTGTAACTTGACAAATTCTGTTATTGAGTCAGCTTGATTTTTTGTTCTGTCCATATTGTAAACTAGTATGGGGGCCACTGTTGCCCAGATAGAGAGATTGTGTTTGTTGATGAAAGTATAGTTTATAGAGCTACTAATACAGCTGCTATCAATTAACACTGTAACAGCATGAATGGACTGATTGGTGAGGGTCTCAATCTGAGCTTTGGTGGTCAAGTCTTGATCTGGAGTTTTGGTCCTTTTGACATATTTCTTTGATTCTCAGAGTTTGTTAAGCCACTCCAGGGCTCAACATCACTCTGCCTTCTTCATCTCTTCTATCATTTCATCAATCACTTCTTTAGCCTGAGTTTTGTGTACTCAATTCTTGAGCACTGCTTTAGCCTCTTCTTCTGTTCTTGCATCTTTGATGACTCACTAAGTCTATTTGGTGTCAAATGGCTTGAGCCATTTCATGAGAGTCTCTCTCTCTGTTTGGCCCATAGGCATTTGAATTTTGCTTATTGGCAATTCAGTGTGAGTGTGCACAGTAGTAGGAGATTCAGGTATATTTGAATGCACACATAATTTAGGCATAGTAGTACCTACAGAAGTACTATTAGTCTGTCCCACAGCTACTGATGACACACTGTTCTGCTTCTTAGCTAGTCCAGTGAAATTGCTCACTGGTCAGCTCTGTCTTTTACCTCTTCAATCTTTGTTTCTGCACTAAGTTCTTTGGCTTCCTTCTCTAGCTCAGCGATTTGCACTTGAATGTCTTCTCTTATGCACTTCTTCTTCAGGCAATCTCTTGACATGTGGCTCTTTTGTCTACAGTTGAAGCATTTACCCTCCTTCTTCATTCAATCAATATTTATTGGTTTGTCAGCCTTGATATATATAGTATCAGTTTTAGTCTTCTATACTCTATATGATGTTGTGCTAGTCGATGATGTGATAGCTTTAGTGGGGCTAGTCTAGTTGCTGGGCTTCAAGTTTTGAGGTTGGCTTGGTTTTTGATATTCTTGGAGATTAGACTGCTCTGCCTTCTGCTATTATCTCTCTTTGTATATTCCAATGACCTGTTTCTTTCAGATATTATAGCTCTTTGAGATGTTTATTCCAATGTCTGAGATTATCTTGATGTGAGAAGGTGGAGCACCCCATTTAAGCATCTCAATCATCTATCTGTTGTTGTTGATATTATCCTGAATACCAGTGAGCTTTGCAAGTCATTTCAACTCATCAAAGTACTCAGTAGCCATTTTATTGCCTATTTTATATTTCTTGATTTTTGACTTGTGTATTTCTTGCACTGCCAGGTTGATAAATTTATCAGTTAACATCTGTTTGAATACCAGCCACAAGATTAATCAGTAGTGTTGTCACATTGTGAAGAAAAAGTTTGAGGAGATTAGGATCCACTATGTCTTGGCCTTATCTTTGAGGTATGAGGATGCAAAGATGATGCAGTTCATGTCAGTGCCAAGGAATATAATGTATATCTTGAAATATTGTTCACAGTCAATTAGAAACCTGTCAATATCATTGAAAGGGTGGAGTTTTTGTAACAGATCAGAGTGGCATTGCAAAATGACAGCATTTTCAGATAATGCCTCCATCAGGTTGAGCCATTGATCAAATGGTGGATGTCACCATTTGGTTTGCAGCCTGAAGAATGAATGAAGGAAACCATCATCAGTGATGGGACTTCTCAGAGGTGCTACTTCTTTTCACACAATTACTCCATTTCATATAGTGAATCTCAATTGGATAGTCTCAAGATCATCCTTTACTGATTTCTTTCTGCTTCCTTCAGCTTTATCTGGTAGCAGTTGTCTATTGAGAAGGTGGCTTCCCTTGTTGGTCTATAGATTTTGAAATCTGATGGGCCAAGTAGTTAGTTGAGGTTGAGATCAAGAAAGCTGAATTGCTAAAGTTTGAATCAAGAGAGTCAAGTATGAGTATCAGCTTGCCATAGTTCAGATAGACAGAGCTGTATAGACAGCATGTTTCAGTACTGTGGATGGGGTCTATGGCATCAGTTCAATATTATACTTGGACTTATACTTTGATAAGTCACCAAGTTGGTCTTCTGGGTGTCTCCTGTTATAAGTTAAAATAGCATGTTTGATAGTAGAATATTGTAAAATATCCTGCTGTTTGATATCATCTGCATATATATATATTTTTTCCCATGTTGAATGCCAACTATTTGGTGTCTTTCTATAAAAATGCAATCTCTTCATTGTACAGATTCAAATACTCCTCCTCTCTACTTTATTGGATTTCTTCCACCAGTGCTTCTTCAGCTGTATCTTCTTCAGCATACTTTTACATCTACCTAAAGGGGACATTCAAGACCTGCTCCTTATCATTTCTGTTCTTGTTACTCTCTTTGGCCTTGCTATCCTTAATGGAGTAGTTGTCATGCAAGTCATAAGTGAGAGAGATCAGGAGCCAAATTGTTGATAGAAAGCTGATTGTCATTGTTCTGGTTGCTGAGGTCTGACTGAGCAGAAGACTGCTTGACAGGTCCTGTGCTGATGTTGACATCACTCTGATGGCCACCTCATATTCTGCTTTCCTCTAATTCTCAGCAATATCTGCAGAAGTTTCAGTAGAACTGGAGATTGAGGAAAAGGGCAGCAATTCTGCTGCTGAGGAATCTTCAGAGTCTTCAGTCAGAGACATGGATGTTGAGAGGGACTCAAAGCCCTCAGGCATTGAGTACAGAGTTAGTGTGAAAGAGAATGGTATCTATGTTGGCAATACTGGCAGGAGGACTGGATTCTCAGATATCTTAGACAGGGAAATTATTACACCATCTGGCTTTGCTAGCAGTAACAGCTTTGGTCAACTCTGCCCATGAGTTGATATTGGCAGGAGTGCTGGACTCTCTAAAGGGAGAGCTGGTCATATCTATTTGTAGTCCATACCAACTGAAACTCCCTGAGCCTCAGATGGCCACTTTAAGCTCTTGCTGTCATTGCTTAAACTGACAGTCATGTTGTCCTTTGTCATAAAGGTCCTATCATTGTGTGAGCTTGGCTTCAGCCCAATTGAGGTCCTCTTCCTCTTCTACTGCCTGAATTTCTTCCTCTGTAAAGTCCTGAGCATATCTGTTAATTTCATCCTTGACTGTTGGTCTCTAAGATGTATGTTCTCTTTCTGGCTCCATGTTCTTAGTGTAGAGATCCTTATACCAGAAGGAGGTTGGGCTGAACTCTGGAGTTATGTATAAGAAGCTATGTCTAGAGTTTGTAAATAAAATGAGTCAAAATCCTAAAGTTATTCAAGTGGCATCAAGAGAGTCCTGAGTATGGTCTCTAATTCTGTACTTGACTGGTGCAGTGGAAGGGTCAGAGAACAACTGATAGTCATCAAAGAAGTTGTCAGAGATATTCTCATTCTTATAGTCTGAGACTGGAGAGAAGCCCAGCAGGACCCACAGGTTTCAGAACTCTATAAAGTGTGGATCATTTCTTCTATTAGTGGGCTGAGGTCAAGGAGAGTATTGGTGTTCTTCTTCTTTCTCAGTACCCCACAAATATGTTCCATTAGATCTAGCTTTAGGTATAGCTCCTGGTGGGAGCTGAAAGGAGTTTTTGACAGAGAGAGAGATGTTGTGGAGGGAAAGGTCAGATGTAATATTTTGAAGGATATGTTGGATCTGCTGGAAGGCTTAATAGTGTCTGACTATTCAAGCTGTTACTGATTAGCATCTATGACAAAGTTGTATGATCACTAAAAGTCCTAGAAGTATACCAATAATAGCTGCTAAGAGTTTAAAAAAGTCATCTGTGAGATCAGAGGTTGTTGTCTGAGCAGATGGCATTCAGTTTCCTTTATGCTTATTGTGCATAAGAAAAGAGAAGTAGAAGCTTCAAGCTAATTGTTAGATCTAAGTTGCACATAATCAAAACATGTGATAAACAGACACTGTATCATATTCATACAGTTATGCCTGAGTCCACTTGTTGTGCTTTATTAACCAGTATATGTCAAAGCTATTTGACAAGAGACTCAAGATGAAATAGTGTGAATAAACTTTAGCTTGAAGCTGGGGTTATACCAGTGAGAGCTATCCTACTTATATACTTGTTGGTCAAGATAAATATACTACTACTATTTATTTTGTTCATGTAGGTCATTATGCTCATTGTCTTTGAGCATCATTACTGTCTACAAAAGGTTTGTTATGTGTCATTAAGTATCATCATCATGTCAAAAAACAATGACAGACTCAGCTTGTTGTGATGACTAAGCTGGTTCTATGGTCCTAAGTGCTGGTGTAGGTGCTCTGACTAAGCATAAATAGAGATTAAATGAAGAAAAAAAGATAAAAAATTATAACAATTTAATCAATAGATACATACAAGTGAACTCTGATGTGACTGTATAAACTTGATACAGCATCAGTTTATCATATATTCTGATCACATATGACTTGAGCTTAACAATTAGCTCAAAGCTTCTTACTTCTCTTTCTTTACACACACTAGCACATTAGAAACTGAATGCCACTGTCAACCACATCAACTCCTGACTTAACCAACAACTTCTTTAATCTTTTAGCTTTCATTATTGGAATACTTCTAGGTTTACTTGCCATCATATAACTTTGTCATGAATGACAATCAGTAACAGCTTGGATAGTCAGACACTATCACACTTTTCAACAAGTATAACAAATCCTCAGAAATATCATGCCCAATCTCTTTTTCTATGATATCTCTGCCTCTGCCTGAGCCTCCTTCTATCCCACATTTGGACCTGTACTCAAAACTCAGCTTAGCAGCTTAAGTCTGTAGAATATTGAAAAAAAAGAAAGACACTGATATCCTTCAGAACTCCAACAACCAAACAGCAGAAATGACCACACTCAGTACACTGGGTTCAAAAACCTATGGATACAGCTGATAAACCTTTCTCCAGTCTCAGATCACAAGAATGAGAATCTCTCTAATGACTTTTTTAATGCAAAGCCATCTCCTGATCCTTCCACTGCTCTATCTGAGCCTGAAATCAGAAACTATATCAGAGACTCTCTTGATGCCACTCAGACAGCTCCAGGCTTCTGACATATATCTCTAAGCTCTAGACATGACTCTCTCTATGTGACTCTAGAGAAAAGTCTCACCTTCTTTATCTACACCAGTATCAGAGGAATTAGACTTATAGACCTCAGTGATAGCAATGATGACATCCCAAGAGGAAGGCTTCCTCTCTACTGCCACTACCAAGTATGCAGTAGCCCAAGCACAGAATGAGTATGAAGAAGCTAGATACAATGCACAGTATCAATAATGACAGCACAAGCTTGAGGCTGCCATTTGGAGATTCACATCTCTAACTTGATATAGTCTTCAAACAGAAATCTCAGATTTCCCATTCAGGAAGTCCAGTACAATAGAAACTGACCCTTGAGCTGGACCTGCAGAAGTTGTCACTCTGAGCAAGACTGCTCAATGAGACATCTATCCTCCTTTCTTCTGACATTCTAGTACCCCCAGCACAGATACCATTCCTTTAAATGCTGGCTCCATCCTTGATGTCTATGGACTTTGGGTTTTCCTCAATGTTTATATCAGTGACCAAAGCATCTAAAGGTTCCTTAGAGAAAGGATTGCAGGGTTATTCCTCAATCCATTCTTCTATCAAAACTTCTGCTAATATCACTAAGAACTGAAGGAGCAAAGAATGCATGGTAGCCACTGAGAAGACTCTGAGATCAGTGCTGGCTGACCCCAGCTGCAGTCTTCTTCTGAGGCCAATTCCAGTATCACTGGACTCAGTACTAGAAACAAAGACCAGTTCTCCTGCAATGATCAAACCTCTCACTCCATCTATCTATGATCAGCCTGGCAACTTTTCTATTGAGGACAATGAAAAAAAGGCAGATGACAAGGATGAGAAATATGAGGAGAGTGATTGTTTCACTCTCTCAGAATACTTTGACTATCCAGAGGATCCCACTGAGAGAATAGATAAAGAAGCACTGAGGAAGAAGATTCAATAAGAACAGGAGAAAGAATATTTAAAGCTGTATCAGAAAGGAATGGCAGTATTGTAGAGGGACATTAGCTGGTTAATATTGCCTCTAGAAAAGGAGTATATAGTTGTGGATGATATTAAAAAAATTAACATTTTATAGTATGCTATGACTGAATGAGCCATCTTTATTTATAACAGGACCCACCCTAAAGACCAACTGAGAGCATCCCTAGCATACAAATCTAACCATAAGATTGAACTCATGCTGTAGACCCTCTCAGTCATGCTGAAGCAAGTCATCTATACAGTGCCATCCATTTGAAGTGCCAAGACATAGTACACATATTTGATCTCTTTGATTTGAAGCACTGCCAGTTGGCTCACCTGATTCTGACCACAGCTGGTCAGCCAACCAACTGGATTTCAAAACTCATAGGTCAGCAAAGGGAGCTGACTACTCAGTGGACAGCCACCACCTGACAAAGCCAGATCCAGTAGAAAAAACCCAAAATTCAATGATCTGGAGGCTATTAAATTAGGCTTTATAGTATGGAACAGAATAATTATGTGAAAGAAAGTGCAATCCACAGAAAGTCTGATTGCTGACAACAATTCACTACATTCATTCTCAGAATGGCCTGCTGAATGGTGGCACTCACCCTTCAGTGAATACTCAAATCCAATGGGAGTGCTCTCTGCTGACACTACTCTTATTCAGTGCAAATCTGACCTTCTCCAAAAGCCCCACCTCTTTAAGAGCACATCAGACAACATCAACTGATTTCTCATTGACTGTGAATAATACTTCAAGGTATATACTGCTTACCTTAGGGTTGACATTTACAAGGTTGCCTTTGCCACATCCTATCTCAAACACAAGGCCAAGACATGGTGGATACTTATTTCCCTCTCTTTCTATTTCATGATCAGATAGCATCACCAACCGTTGTCTTTGCTGGTCTTCAAACAAATGCTTCACAATAAATTTATCAACTCAGTGATACAAAAAGTCCATAAAAGCAAGATGAAAAAACTCAAGATGGGTGATAAGATTGCCAGTGAGTACTTCAATGAGTTGAAACAACTCAGGACCCTGGCTAGAATATGAGATGACATTGACAATGATGGAAGGATAGTTGAGATGCTCAAACTAGAGGCACCTCCTTCCTACATCAAAATGATCTCAGACATTGGAATGAATATACCAAAAGGATACAATGAGTGGAAGATAAGAATCACTAAGATGAATAAAGAATGATAATGGCAGATGGAAAGTGTCAATTTGCAGAGTGATCAGAGATCTCATTTATTATAGAATGTGAAGCCTGGCAATCAGACCAACACTGCTAAAACTAGTGTCATCACTTCTAATACTCCTATGTATGAGATACAAAAGATGGGCACTGGCACTATGTACACTAGAAGTGGCAAACCAATGGACATAGATCAGCTGAAGAAAGAGGGCAAGTGTTTCAACTGTGGACAGAAGGGACACCTATTATGGGACTGCCCAAAGAAAAGTGAACACACAAAGATATCAGAGCACAGATCACCAAGTTGCAGAAGGAAGCTGATAGGCTCAAAGAGCTTGGCAAGAATACAAGAGTGGAGGAAGTAAAAGATGAGGCCAACCAGTGAGTGATTCTACTGAATTGGCTAAAGAACTTAGTGGTGTGTTACAAACAGCTGCTAGATGGACTGATAGTATCTCTGTAGTTATATCTATGCCTAAGTTATTAGCATATTAAAATATACCCCATTCCACTACTACAAGACCATCACAAGAATCATCTAAATCAAAGACTCAACTGTCTACAGGCTGAACAAGGGAAGCAACTCCCACTGGATGGCTTAAGCCTTTCAACATGAAATAGACTTGGCATGCCATCAAAGATGTAAAGACAGAAGAAGAAGCAAGAGTGATACTCAAGAATTGGGTATATAAAATTTGAGCTAAGGAAGTGATCAATAAGATGATTGAAGAAATGAAGAAAGCTAAGCAAAGCTAAGCTCTGGAATGGCTCAATGAACTTAGAGGACTCCAGAAGTACATCTGATAACAAAAGACCCCAGGATGAGACTTGATCACCAAAGCTCAAATTGAGATGCTTATGTTCCACTCCATACACACAGTAACAGCCCTGATTGACAGTGGCTGCACTAGGAGCTTGATTAATCATGCTTTCATCAGCAAGCATGGTCTGTCCACTTGAGCAACTGCCACTCCTATTTCAATCTATAATGCTGATAGAACCAAAAACCAAGCTGGTTTGATAACTGAATTTGTTGAACTCTGACTAACTATCAGAGATCACTCAGAACAGATTGACTTAGCCATCACTGATTTAGGCACTAAAGATATATTTCTTGGACATGACTGGCTTATATAGCATAACCTGCTCATCAACTGGAAAACTGGATGAATCACTTTTGCTCAATATCAATGTTGCAAGATCTCATTTGAATTGTCAGATGAAGATCTTAAGGACTGGTGGAATGAGAAGATAGAGGATGGTGAGACCATCCTTGCTATCAACATGGAGAAGGCCTTATACATTTGCATCATACACTACACCAATGACTTAGTCATGAAGGCTAATATGGAGAAAGAAGAGAAGATGTTCAAAGAAATAATACTTAAGTGGGCCTGAGATTATTAGGACTTATTCAGTAAGAAGAGCTTTGATGAACTGTCAGAGCTGAAACTATAGGACCATGCAATTAAGCTGATTCTAAATGCAAATACTAACTTGGACTGCAAGATATACTCTCTTAGAAACCTGGAACAGCAGAAACTTGACAAGTTCCTAAATAAAAACCTTTCCAGTGGGTGGATCTAATCTTCTAAGTCATCTGTGGCTTCTCTCTTCTTCTTTTTCAAGAAGAAGGATGAGAAGCTCTGGCCCATCCAAGATTACCAAAAATTGAATGAGATGATGATCAAAAATCATTATCCCCTTCTGCTTATCTTAGAACTCATAGACAAGTTACAAGAGGTGTGATTTTACATCAAATTGGATGTCAGGTGGAAGTACAACAATGTATGAATCAAGGAAGGCAATGAGTGGAAAGTGGTCTTCTAGACTAACTACAGACTATTCAAACTAACAGTCATGTTCTTCAGCCTCACAAACTCTCTTACAAACTTTCAGTGAATGATGAATGACATTTTCAAGAATCTCATCACCACAGAAAAGGTCACAATCTATCTGGATGACATTCTCATTATGCCTAAGAATTATAAAGAGCATCAACAACTGATCCAGCAGATACTCAAATTAATGAAGAAGCATAAACTATTCCTCTAGAGAAGTGTGAATTTGAGATACTGGAGACTGAATACCTCAGAGTGTTCATTAGTGAAAGAAGCATTTGGATGGATCCCATTAAGGTGGCCAGAGTAACTGAGTGGCTGATACTGATAAAGAAGAAGAAACTGCAGTTCTTTTTAGGATTCACCAACTTTTATCACTGCTTTATATGAGACTACAGCAAGATCATCTGTCTCATGACACAGTTAACTAAGAATGTCTTGTGGAATTGGAGACCTCTTTAGCAGGCTGCATTTGATAACCTCAAACACTGACTTGCCAAAGATATAGTTCTGATGATCCTGATGCAGGAAGGGAGATTTAGAGTTGAAGTCAACTCAAGCAAAGGAGCAATTGGGGCAGTACTCTCTCAGGAGTAAAATGAGGAGTGGTGATCAGTAGCCTTTCTCTCTAAGGCACTAACTGTCACAGAACACAATTATAAAATATATAACAAGGAGCTGCTGGTTATCATACTTGCTCTTACAGAATGGCACTATTATCTGATTGAGGCAGTCTGTTACAATTTTTCTATTTCTTTCCTTGATTAACCCCTATTTATGCTTAGTCAGAGTGCCTAAACCAGTGCTTAGAATCATGAGAAAAGCTTAATCATCACAACAAGCTGATCTATCATTGTTCTCTGACATAGTGGCAAGCCCTCAACAACACACAATAACCTTTTATAGATAGTAGTGACACTCAAGGACAATAGGCACAAAGGCTCAGACAAGTACAATAGGCAGTAGTATATAAGTAGACTAGCTCTCACTGATATAATCCCAGCTTCAAGCTAAAGTTTATTTATATCACTTCACTCTTGAGCTTTCTTGCAAAGGCTTTAAAGTATATTAGTCAATAAAGCATAATAAGTAGACTCTAGTGTGACTGTACAAATATGATACAGTGTTAGTTTATTATGTGTTTTAATCACATGCAACTTGAGTCTAACAATTAGCTCAAAGCTTCTGCTTCTCTTTTCTTATGCATAATAAGCACAAAAAAAACTGAATGCCACTTGCATAGACTACAACCTCTGATTTGACTGATGACTTCTTTAAACTTCTAGCTTCTATCATTGGAATGCTACTCAAACTCCTTGCCATCATCCAGCTTTATTGAGGACACTAATCAGTCACTGCTTGGATAGTCAGATACTACCAAGCCTTCTAATAAGTACAGCAAATTCTATGCAATATCATGCCTGATCTCCTCTTTTACAACATCTCTGCCTCTATCAGAGTCTCCTTCCAGCCTCTGAGTGGATCTCTATCTGAAGCTAGGCTTAGCAGCTTGCATTCAGAGAATCTTCAAGAGGAAGAAGGACACTGATACCCTCTCAGACCTCAATAAACAAACAGCCAAAATAGCAACAATTGCTTCACAGGATTCAGAAACCTATGGATTCCACCTCCCATCCCAAACCACAAGAATGAGGATCTCTCTGGCAACTTCTTTAATAACAAACTGTTCCTTGACTCTTCCACTGTCTTAAGAGAGTCTGAGATTGGAGACTATGCTAGGGACTCTTGATGCCTCTTGAGTGGCTTCAAGATTCAGAAGTGTTTCATCAAACTCAGGCTATGACTCACTCTATGCCACATCAGCCAGAAGCCTCATCTTGTCAATCTATACTGACTATAGTAGTCATAGAGCCACCAACCTCTGGTCAAACAACAAAGAGCCACATAAGTCTTGGGAGAAAAGACTCATGGCCAGGATTAATGTGAGTGGAAGACTTCACATTCAGTCTGACACAAGAGGAAGTCTCTGACATTATAGTCCAAAAAAGCAAAACAACAGTATCACTACTGCTGTCTGAGAGGCTGCTGAGGAAACAGCTGACTAAGCTTTTGCTCAGCATAAAGAAGAAAGATATGACCAACAGTGGCAATGAGAGCAACATTGCCAAAAAGCTGCTATCTGAAGATCTGCCTCTCCAATCTGATACAGTCTTGGAACTCTGGACTCCCCATTCAGAGAGCTCAGCACCTCAGACAGAAGTGAGACTGACTCTTGAGTAGTATTAGCTGAGACAGTCACTGCTAGTAAAGCCACCTGGTGCACCACTTATTCCTCTTATCTCTGAACTGACAGCATTGCTAATACTGATACCATCCTCTCTCATGCTGAATCCATACTCGATGCTTATAAGCTTCAAGTCTCTGGCAATGCTCACATCTCTGACCACAGCCTCCAGTGATTCCTGAGAGAAAGAGTTGCAGCACTCTTCCTTAACCTCTAATACTATAGAAACTTCTGCATCTAGTGCTGAGAACTGGAGGAGCACTGAGCACATGGTGACTATTGAGGAGATGTCAAGATTGGTGCTGGCTAATCTGTCAACTAGTCTTCTCCTTAAACTATCTCTGATGAAGCTGTGCCAAGTATATGAGTTGATGACCAGTTTGCCAGCAACCATCAAAGCCCCTGCTCTATCTATCTATGATCAGCCTGAGAGCTTCCTCAATGAGGACAGCAAGAGTGAGGAGAGTGACAATAGTAAGGTCAAGGAGAATGACAAGGAAGGCCTCTATAGGTTGGAGGAATTCATGAAGTATGCAAATGATAAAACAGACAAGGAGGTATTAGAAGAAGAGATACAGTAAAACAGAGAGAAGGAGTACTAGGACTTGTATGAGGAGGGAGTAATGTTTCTATGGTGGGATGCTAAATAGTTAGCATCCAGCATGAGACAGAAGTATATTCATACAGATAACTTGAAACAGTAGGATATTTTACAATATTCTGCCACTAAATATGCCATTTTTATTTACAACAGGAGACATTCAGAAGATCAGCTTAGTGACTTGCCAAAATACAAGTTCAAGTTTGACATACAACTGATGCCATGGACCCTATTAGTTGCCTCAAAATGTGCCATCTATATAGCACCATCTATTCATACTACAGCTAGCTGGTATTCATACTCAACTCCTTCAGTCTGAACATTGGCAACTCAGCTCTCCTGATCCTAACCTCAGCCAACCACCTGGCCCACTGGATTCTGAAATCCATGAACCAGCAAAGGAAGCCAACTTCTCAGCAGACAACCTCTACCAGATAAATCTGGAGACAGCAGGAAGGAACCCATCAAGAATGACTCTGAAGCAATTAAGCTTGAGTTTATGATCTGAAACAGAATAATAGTGTGCAAGAAGGCAGTGTCCATAAGAAGCCCTGTGGCTGATAACAATTCACTTCATTCATTTTCTAGGCCACTGACCAAGTGGCAACAACCATCCTTTGACCAATAGCTGAATCTGATGAGGGCATTATCTGAAAATGCTGCTCCAACTTGTTAAGAAAATCCTATCCTTTCAAGAGTGCCTCTAATGACATCAACCATTTCCTGATAGACTGTGAATAGTATTTTGAAGTCTATATCACTTTTCTAGAAACTGACATGAATCATATTGCCTTCACCTTCTCTTATCTCAAGGATAAGGCAAAGATATGGTGGATCTTGATTTTCTCAAACTTCTTCTCTATAACTAGGCAACATTATTGACTGCCATCATAGCTGGTCTTTATACAAATGCTTACTGATAAATTCATTGACCTGGCAGTCCAAGAAGTTCACAAATCAAAGATCAAAGAGTACAAAATAGATGATAAATCAGCTACCAAATACTTTGATGAGCTGGAGCAGCTCACCAAGCTCACTGACATCCAGGATGATATTAACAATGATAAGTGCATAGTTGAAGCACTCAAGCAGGATGCCCTGCCATCCTACATCAAAATAGTATCAGACATTGGAATAAATGTACTGGAAGGATATGATGCATGGAAGGAGTGAATCATCAACATGTACAAGGAGTGGCAGAGGCAGAAGGCAGAGCAGTCCAATCTGCAAGAGTATCACAAACCAAATCAGCCACCAACTTTAAAGACTAAGAATCAGACCAGCACCACTAAATCTAATATATCAATGACAAGTACCACATCCTATAGAGTCCAGAAAACTGAAACTGATATCATATATACCAGAATCAGAAAACTGATAGATATCAATCACCTCAAAAAAGAAGAGAAATATTTCAATTGTGGTCAGAAGAGCTATATGTCATGAGATTGCCCAAAGAAGAAGTGGACATGTGAAGATATCCAGATGCAAATCACTGAGTTATAAAAGAAAGAAGAAGGACTTGGTGAGAAGATAGAGATTGAAGAGGTAAAAAACAGAGCTGACTACTGGGTCAGCTAAACAGAACAGTGTATTATTAGTAGCTGCAGAATAGACTAATAGTATCCCTGTAGATACAAATATGTCTAAATTATCTGTGCATTTGAATATACTCCCTTCTCTGACTACTGTACACATACTGAAAGGTTCATTAGCAAAAAAAACTCAAATGCCTATAGGCTGAACAGAGAGAGAGTCCTCTGCTAGATGGCTTAAACCATTTGAAACTGAATGAACATGGTGAGCTATCAAGAATGCCTCAACTGAAGAAATAGCCAAAGTGGTACTCAAGAATTAGATACATAAAATAAGGGCCAAAGAAGTAATCAATGAGATAGTAGAAGGAATGCAGCAAGCTGAGTGATGCCAAGCCCTGGAATGGCTTGACAAACTCCATAGACTCCAGAGGTATGTCTAATGAATCAAGACTCCAGGATAGGACTTGACCATCAGGGCCCAAATCAAGACCCTCACCAACTGATCCACCTATGTGATGACAGCCCTGATTGACAGTGGTTACATTGGCAGCTCCATTAACCAAGCTTTTGTCAACAAGCACCATCTCCTGACTAGGGCAACAGCCACTTCTATTCCAGTCTATAATGCCAACAGAACTAAAAACCAAGCTGGTTCAATAACCAAATTCATTGAGCTCTATCTTACCATCAGTGATCATTTGGAATGAATTGATCTGGCAGTCACCAACTTGAGGACCAAGAAGGTGTTTCTAGACTATGACTGGCTGATCTGCTATAACTCTCTAGTCAATTGAAAAATGGGATAGATCACATTTGCATGTTGCAAGTGCTGGAAAATCCCACTTGAACTGCCTGATGAAGATCCTGAAGACAGATGGGATGAAGAGATGGAGAATGGTGAAACCATCCTTGCCATTGACATGCAACAAGCCCTACATCTTTGGGCTGTGCATCATACCAATGATCTAGCAGCCAAGACTCATGCCAATAAAGAAGAAAAGATATTTGAAGAAACAGTCTCAGAATAGGCTCACAACTATCAGGACCTCTTCAATAAAGAGAGTTTCAATGAATTACCAGAGCCAAAACCCTGAGATCATGCTATCAAACTCATCTCTAATGCCAATGCCAATCTTGATTGCAAGACTTACTCTCTTGGCAATCACAAACAATAAGAACTTGATAAGTTCTTGGATGAAAACCTTTTCAGTGGACAGATCAGACCATCAAAGTCCTCAATGGCTTTGCCATTCTTCTTCATCAAAAAGAAGGATGGCAAACTCCAACTCATATAAGACTACTGAAAGCTAAATGAGATAATAATAAAAAATTGCTACTCTCTTCTGCTCATCTTCAAACTAATGAACAAGTTGCAAGGAGCAAAATATTACACCAAATTGAATGTTTGATGAGGCTACAATAATGTGCATATCAAAAAAGGCAATGAGTGAAAGACTGCTTTTCAAACAAACTGAGGGCTCTTCAAGCCTACAGTAATGTTCTTTGGACTTATGAACTCTCTGGTGATCTTTCAGTGGATAATGAATGACATTTTCAGAGACCTTATTGTGACTGGAAAGATCACAATCTATCTGAATGACATTCTTATTATATTAAAAGATTGCATGGAACACCAGCAACTTTTTCATCAAGTACTCACACTTATAAGAAAGCACAAGCTCTTTTTCAAAGCAGAAAAGTGTTTCCAACAAGCTGCATTCAGTGATCTGAAGTGATGACTTGCAGAAGATGTCATCCTCACAATCCTGATGCAGAAAGAAAGATTTAGAGTAAAGACCAACTCAAGTGAAGGAGCTATCAGAGTCATACTATTCCAGGAGCAGAATGA
This sequence comes from Guyanagaster necrorhizus, assembly GCF_019112545.1. Classification (NCBI taxonomy): domain Eukaryota; kingdom Fungi; phylum Basidiomycota; class Agaricomycetes; order Agaricales; family Physalacriaceae; genus Guyanagaster; species Guyanagaster necrorhizus. The sequence continues at coordinate 96,589 of NW_025064905.1, forward strand.
GAAATAGTGACCAGTAGCCTTCCTATCCAAAGCACTGATAGTGACTGAGTGGAACTATGAGATCTACAACAAAGAATTACTCACAATAATGCTTGCTCTGGAGAAATAGTGTCATTATTTAATCAGAGCAGTCCAGACATTCAAAGTCTGGATAGATCATCAAAACCTCCAATATTTCCATTCCCTCCAGAAGCTTAATCAATGACAAGCATGCTGGGTAACCAAACTATCCTAATATGAATACATATTACATCACAAAGCAGAGGCAGCCAACAAGAAGGCCAACCTTTTTAGCTGAAGAGCAGACTATGATCAGAGAGGAGAGGACAATGAAGGAGTGGTGTTATTAAAGTCTGAACACTTCTGGGCAATGATAATTCCAATAGAGAAAGAGATCTATAAACAGATCAAGAGCATCACCAGAGATGGTGGCAAGTGAAATCAGCAGATTGCTCTATCCCTTAATCATGAATATGGAATGACAAAGAAAGTGAGACTAATCCACTATGACAGGCAGATTTATATTCTGGGAGATCAACAACTTCATGGTAAAGTCATCACCATGTGTCATGATCATACAATAGCAGGATATCCAGGCATCACTAAGACTAAGGAGCTAGTACTCTGAGAATATTGGTGGCTAAAGCTCAGCCAAGACATTGAGCATTATGTGAAGAGATGCAAAGTATGCCAGCAGGGAAAATCAACAACTCAACCATGCACTGCACTGCTCTATCCAAACAAGATCCCACAAATACTGTGGACTCATATTTCAGTCAACATGATGACCAGATTACCAGACTGCAATAGCTATAATGCTATTCTGGTAATCATTGATCACTTTTCAAAAGTGATCATTCCAATTGCATGCTTGACTAAATTGACATCTGAAGAGTAGGCCAAAAGCTTGCATGACAAAGTCTATGCCAAATACAGTATGCCACAAGTTGTTATCTTAGATTGAGAGCTGCAATTTGTCTCCAAATTTCTTGATGACCTATATTATCTTCTAAATATTCAATAAAACACTTCCACTGCCTACCATCTCCAAACTTATGGGCAGACTAAAAGGGATAATCAGAAAGTTGAGAAGTATTTTCAGTTATTTATCAACTATCAACAGAATAATTGAGTTGAATAGCTTGCCCTTATTGCTTTTTAACATAATAATCATGTACACTTGGCAACTGGCAAAACCCCCTTCTTCATCAATCATGGATGACATCCTAATGTCTCTCAAACAGAATGTACTCATACCACAACCTCTGCATCCTCTGATTTTGTGTCTACTGTGTCTAAAATCTACAATGAGACTTAAACTGCCCTTAAAAAAGCAGCCAACTCTATGAAGAAGCAATATGACAAACACTGTACTCCAGCTTGGGCATATCATATCAATGACAAAGTCTGATTGGATACATCCAACCTCCATCTTCCTCACCTGAAACAAAAGCTTGCCAACAAGTACATGGATCCCTTTCTGATTATCACTAAAGTCAGTAACTCTATTTATAAACTCTGTCTTCCAGTCAATTGGAAGATTCATAATGTATTTAATGAATCTCTCCTTATATCTTTCATTGTGCCTGCCTTTCCAAATCAAGAATGTTCTCTACCTCCACCACCTGATCTGATTGATGACAAAGAACATTATAAAATCAATCAAGCTTTTAATCACCAACTCCATAAAATTTGTGTCTGAGAAGGAGACACAATTATAACAGTCAACTACTTGGTTAGTTGGAAGGGCTATAGTCTGGAATCTAACCAATGGGTCAATAAAAAATGAATGAACACAGCAGATGCTATACATAAATATGAATTATCTCTAAATTAAGCTATCAGAATGATGGTTTTAAGGAGAGGATAATGTTATGATTTTTCTATTTCTTTCCTCAATTAATCTCTATTTATGCTTAGTCAGAGTACTTAGACCAGCACTTAAAACTGTGAGATCAGCTTAGTCATCACAACTAGCTGAGTTCACTATTGTCTTCCAACACAACAATAACTCTTGACAATGCACAATGACTCTTTTGTAGATAGTAATGATGACCAAGGACAATAAGCATAAAGGCTCATATAGATACAATAAATAGCATTATATTTATCTTAACAGATGAATAGTATATAAGTAGGCTAGCTCTCACTGGTATAATCTCAGCTTTGAGCTAAAGTTTATTCATATCACTTCACTCTTGAGCTTTCTTGCAAAGGCCTTAAAGTATATTGGTCAACAGAACACAACAAGTGGATTCTAGCATGACTGTATAAATATGATACAGTGCTAGTTTATCACATGTTCTGATCATATGTGACTTGAGTCTAACAATTAGCTCAAAGCTTCTGCTTCTCTTTCCTTACACACAATAAGTGTGAAGAAAACTGAATGTCACCTGCTAACATCTCATCTCCAGATCTTACTGACAACTTTTTCAAGCTATTAGCTTCTATCATAGGAATGCTTTTAGGCTTACTGGCCATCATTCAACTTTGTCAAAGACAACAATCAGTTACAGCTTGGATAGTCAGACACTATCAGGTATTCTAGCAGATTCAACATATCTTATGCAATATCACACTAGACCTCCTCTTCCATAACATCTCTTCCTCTGTCAGAAATATCTTCTAGCCTCTACCAGGAGCTGTACCTGAAGCTGAGTCTAGTGAAATAAATTTATGGGGTCCTGAAGAAGAAGAAAAACACTGATATCCTCTCTAAGCTCAGTCTAGTAACAGAAGGAACAACCTGCAGCTCACATGGTTTTAGAACCTGTGGGTCCTGCTGAAATTCCCTCTAGTCTCAGATCATGAAGATGAGAATGTCTCTGATGACTTCTTTAATGATGAACCTTCCTCCAACTCTTTTACTGTCTTGCTAGAGCATGAGATTGGAGACCATACTCAAGACTCCATTGATACTGCTTAGATAGCTTCAGGATTCTGATCTATTTTACCTGAGGACTCTGGACACAACTCCCTCTATGCAACATCAGAGTCAAGCCCAACTCTGTCCAGACATAGAGAAACAAACTATAGGAGTGAGCAAGGAGACTACTAGAGACCAACCATTCAGAATAAAATAGACAGAGATGCAAAAGATGTTACAGAGAAGGAAATCCAAACTGCTGAGTGTTACGATTTCTACTATTTTTCTTTCTTAACCCCTATTTTGTGCTTAGTCACGACACTGGACC